>NW_027418339.1:0-111330 GCF_009905375.1 Apium graveolens
TAATGACAAAGGAACAGCTTAAGCTAAGCTAAAAGAAATAAGGAATGTCAACAAGG
This sequence comes from Apium graveolens, assembly GCF_009905375.1. NCBI lineage: Eukaryota > Viridiplantae > Streptophyta > Magnoliopsida > Apiales > Apiaceae > Apium > Apium graveolens. The sequence continues at coordinate 57 of NW_027418339.1, forward strand.
TAAAGGCACCTAGGAAAAATAGGAATGGAAAGGAAGGTGTGAAAAAAGCAATAATTATATGCCTGTTCCTAATGCTCCTAGAAAGAAATGTTATAATTGTGGAAACTCTAACCATCTTGCTTCTTTTTACAGGAAGAATAAGAATATAAACTATTTACCTCCTAAGTTAGGAGTTAAGAGTCAGTCTGTTAGGTTTAACCCACAAAATCCTTGTTTCATTGTGGAAGTTTATGGCATTCCATTTATACTTGTAAGGAATATCATAGTTTGTACTATGATTATTATCAAATAAAACCTTCTTTGAAGAAAGTTGCTTTAATTCCTTCTAGTGTAAAGTCTGATGCAAAGTCTGATATAAGTTCTGATCAACAGCATGTTAGCATAAACTCTGATATTAAATCCGCTGCAAATGCTAACAAACTTAAAAAGGCCAAAGGATCCATGAAAGTCTGGGTCCTTCAAACTAACCATTAGTGGTCTTTGTGATTGCAGGGCAATAGGAAAAACATCTTAGTACTGGATAGTGGATGTTCAGGATATATGACTGGAAATAAAGCTCTACTCTTAGACTTTATGGAGAAAGCTGGCCCAGGAGTTTCTTATGGAGATGGCAACATGGGAAAAACTCTGGGATATTGCAATATTAATCTTTGGAATGTCATCATTGAAACAGTAGCTCTTATCTCAGGACTTAAACACAATCTGCTGAGTGTGAGTCAAATCTGTAACAGAGGTTATCATGTGGATTTCTTTGAAGAACACTGTGAAGTTGTAAGCAATTCTACAGGCAAAGTGGTTCTGAAAGGTTACAGGCTTGGTAACATTTATGAAGCCAGACTTTCAACAAGTACTAATGGTTTTGCAATCTGTCTGTTGAGTAGAGCATCAATAGAAGAAAGCTGGAATTGGCACAAAACACTCTCTCATTTAAACTTCAACAACATAAATGAGCTTGTAAAGAAAGATCTTGTGAGAGGACTGCCAAAATCAGTATTTCCTCCTGATGGCCTTTATGATTCATGTCAAAAGGCAAAACAAAGAAAATCTTCTTTCAAGAGAAAAACCGAGTCATCAATTCTTGAATCTTATCACCTACTGCATGTTGATCTATTTGGTCCAGTTAATGTCATGTCTATTGCAAAGAAGAAATATGCTATGGTTATAGTGGATGAGTTCACAAGGTACACTTGGGTGTATTTCTTGCACAAGAAGAATGAAACTGTATTTACTCTAACTGATCATGTCAGACAGCTGGACAAGTTGGTCAAAGATTCTGTTAAAATTATAAGAAGTGATAATGGCACCGAGTTCAAGAATTCAATCATGGAAGAGTTATGCAAAGAGCATGGAATCAAACAGGAACTTTCTGCACCTGGAACTCCACAGCAAAATGGAGTTGTAGAAAGAAAGAATAGGACTCTCATTGAAGTTGCACGAACTATGCTTGATGAAGCAAGGCTACCAACCTACTTTTGGGCTGAAGCTGTACAGATGCTTGTTTTACATAGAATGCAACACTCATAAACAAGCATGGAAAAACACCATATGAGATGGTGAAGAAAAAGAAGCCAAATCTGAAAAACTTTCATGTATTTGGATGTAAGTGTTTTGTTCTTAAGACTCATCCTGAACAACTGCCAAAATTTGGTCTAAAAGCTGATGAAGGAATTTTTGTTGGATATCCACTTTCCATAAAAGCCTTCAAAGTCTACAATTTAAGAACAAGGGTTGTCATGGAATCTATCAATGTATCTTTTGATGATAAGAAGATTACTGGACTTGAAGATTTCAATGATCACGATCAGCTGAGATTTGAAAATGAAGACTTAAATTCTGATTCTGTAAATTCTGATGACTTAAACTCTGATCCTGTAAGTACTGATGTCATTGAATCTGTGGTAATAACTCCAAAGAAAAATACACCTGTCCAGGGGGAGCAAGCTGGAAATCCTACCACATCTCAAGACTCTCAAGAAGCATTAGAACCTGTCACTAGCTCTTCAAGTTCTGATTCATCTAGTTCTGATGAGCCAAATTCTGATAATTCTGGAAACTCTGATACTTCAAATCTTGAAGGGTCCAAGTCAAATTCTGAAGTCTCAGAGAGCATAACTACAGGGGGAGCATCAGAGAATATTAATGGAGACAGCATGGATCATGGGGGAGGATCCAGTTCTAGAAGTCAACTTCAATCTCCAAGGAAGTGGACCAAATCACATACACCTGACTTATTTATTGGAGATCCTGAAGTAGGTGTCAGAACTAGAACTGCAACATCTAATGAATGTCTCTATCATTCTTTTCTATCTCAGACTGAACCAAAGAAAGTGGAAGAAGCTCTTCAAGATGTTGATTGGGTGCAAGCAATGCAGGAAGAGTTAAATGAATTTGAAAGAAATAAAGTCTAGACCCTAGTGCCAAGACCAAAGAACAGATCCATTGTTGGCACAAAATGGGTGTTCAGAAAAAAAAACTGATAGTGATGGCATAATTACAAGAAATAAAGCAAGGCTGGTTGCTAAAGGCTACTCTCAACAGGATGGTATTGATTATGATGAAACATTTGCACCAGTTGCTAGATTAGAAGCCATAAGAATCTTTTTAGCTTATGCTGCTCACAAAAAGTTTAAAGTCTTTCAAATGGATGTAAAAAGTGCTTTTCTCAATGGAGAATTGGAAGAAGAGGTGTATGTTGAACAACCTCCAGGCTTTGTATATTCAAAATTTCCAAATTATGTTTACAGGCTTGACAAAGCACTTTATGGCCTTATGCAAGCTCCTAGAGCATGGTATGAGACTTTAGCTCAATTCCTTCTGGAAAGTGGATTTCACAGAGGTACAATTGATAAAATACTGTTCTACCTCAACCATGGAAAGGACTTACTTTTGGTACAGATATATGTTGATGATATCATATTTGGTTCTACCAATGCCAAACTCTGTGAGAGGTTTGCAAAGCTAATGCAGTCAAGATATCAAATGAGTATGATGGGAGAACTCAGCTATTTTCTGGGACTTCAAGTCAAGCAAAATGAAGAAGGTACTTTCATCTGTCAATCCAAGTACACCAGAAATTTACTGAAGAAGTTTGGAATGCAAGATAGTTCAACTGCATCCACTCTCATGGCCACTGTAACCAAGTTAGATAAAGATACTAGTTCATCAGTAGATATTACTAACTACAGAGGTATGATTGGCTCTTTAGTCTATTTAACTGCAAGTAGACCTGATATCATGTATGTTACCTGTCTTTGTGCAAGATTTCAGGTTGATCCAAGAGAACCTCACTTAATAGCTGTGAAAAGAATTTTCAAGTACCTCAAGGGTACAGCTGATTTAGAATTGTGGTATCCTAGAGAATCAGATTTTACGCTAATAGGTTACTCAGATGCAGATTTTGCAGGATACAAAATAGACAGGAAAAGCACTAGTGGAAGCTGCCAATTTCTTAGAGGCAGATTGGTTTCTTGGTTTAGCAAGAAACAGAAGTCAATTTCCATATCAACTGCAAAAGCAGAATATATTGCTACAGGAAGCTGTTGTGCACAGATTCTTTGGATGAAGAATCAGTTACTGGATTATGGGTTAGAATTTTCTACAATCCCTATTTACTGTGATAATCAAAGTGTTATTGTTATGACAGGTAATCCAGTTCAACACTCAATGACAAAGCACATCAGCATTAGGTATCATTTCATAAGGGAACATGTGATAGAAGGTACAATGGAATTTTATTTTGTTCTAACAGATCAACAACTAGCAAATATCTTCACAAAACCACTATGTGAAGCTACTTTTACAAGACTGGTAAATGAACTTGGAATGGTTTTAGGTTCTTTCTCTAAATCTTCTTAGTTTTTGTTCACATGCATTAGACTTTATGATCAGTGATTACAGATTATCTTATCTTCATGTAATCTGTGCTTAAAATGTAATACATTAAATGTTGATTGTTATCTGATGTGGATCTATATACTGATAGTGATTTGAATGTTCTGTGACTATTCAATCCAATGAGAATACATGTGTTAGATGCTGACCTAGTAGTCTTTAACATACCAGAAATCCCATATTTGAATTAGCTGTTTATGTGGAAACTCATTAACACAAGCAAATTCTGATTTGAGCTTAGTCAAGTTTACTTTATGTATCTTATTACTAAGTCACAAACTAGATTCTTGCTTCTTATCTGTCAAATTCTGATGTCAGTAAATCTTAAGGATGAACCTAAATGCTGATAAGCCTCACTTATCTGAAGAAAAGAGAAGAAAAGAAAAGAAAAGATAATAATAGTCAGGTACTCCTTTGAGATCTAGAGTTAATATGTGGAAGGGAAGACCCAAGTGCATTGCTAGTATTAAGTTATATGCATTAGAAAAGCAAATAATGTTTTCTTGGTGACTTTTCACATTCTCTGATTACTGGAGAAATACTCTGATAATAGCATAAATTCTGATAAGCAGTTGTGACTCACTTACACTGAGAAGCCACTGTAAAAAAAAGGAATTTCAAAAGATGCATAAAATGAGCACAAACAGTTGAGGTGGACTATTGCATAAATTTGTTCTATAGTAGACTTCATGATTGATGACAGATTTTAAGCACTTTTCTTAGTTATGCCTTATTTCTAAGATGTACTGAAGTTTATCAGACTTTAATCTTTATCTGATATTCTGCTGAATGCACACACTTTCACTCCATATGAATAATGAAAATTATTGTGGTGATTAAGTTGTTTTTGACAAACAGTTAAGTGTCATTTGCATAAATTCTGAGGACAAGTTCTGATGAAAGTTCTGATGATTAAACTCTGAAGAAAACAAGTCAGTACTTGTATGAAGAATCACAGAAAAAGATATTCACTTTTTGAGTACAGAAGCCATATTCTGATGACTGTTAAGTTTTGATAATAGTTAAGTTCTGATATTAAATCCTGATGGAATCATTGATGCTTACGTGGCATTATCTTTACTTGACTTATTTATGGTAAAAACTGAAATAGTCATATTTAATCCGAATATTTAGGTAAGATAAAAACAGTCATGATCATTAAGGGTTAGTGGTAAACGTGTTTGTCTTGAAAAACTGCATGTGCACAGTAATTGTTACTTATTTCCAGTGCCCATTAAATCCAGCTTTAACTTTTACTGACTGTTATTATTACACATCGGTCTAGGGAGATGAGGCATCATTATTTTTACTCTTAATCGTTAAATAGTCCCGAGTCCCTTGGTATTCCGATGGCTATTTAAACCGACAATTCATGTCAGCCAAATCATCTTCCATTTTCTCACAAACTCACTCTCTCTTTTAATTCTCATCATTTTTCTTCTTCATAAACAAAAATGGTTCTTTTCAACTTGTTCATGAACTATGCAAATTTCAATGTAGAGTTGAGTTGTGATGACCGGCAACAGGAGTGGCATGTCACCGTCATTCCTGAAGAGATCTGGAACTTTGTTCCACAAGAGGTTCACACAGACCTCTTGTTCTTTTCGATGGACTATCATCTCCATCTTGATCGATTGGAAGAAGAAAGGAGAGAGGCTCTCCTTTATCAAGAACGGATCATCCGTCTTGCAGTACTCTTTGTCAGCAGTAGGAGGAACTAGTCGATAGGTTTTCTTCTAGGACTAAGGCTGTTAATGTTAACCATCTTAGACTAGGACTATCTTGTAATTTTTGCATGTAATCTACAAATTTCATTATATGTAATTGTTTGATATATTAATGAAATTTCCTTTGATTGCAAGATTTAATCTCTGTTTCTCTCATATTATGTGTTTGTGAATGTTATTAGTGTGGCTTGTTAATCTATTTCTTGATGAATATTTTGATTAAAACTGCGGTCACTAATAAATGGTGATAATTTGAGATATTTAAAGTACAGGTTCATGCATCAGAACCTGTGATAGTTGAAGCTGAGAATGTTCCTTCTCAGAAAGAAACAGCAGCTCAAAGTTCTGATACTTTGAAAAGAAATAAATATGTAAGTTCTATTGCTGCCGAAGCAACTCCTTCATTGGCAAGGAGATTGAAGAAAATGAAGGCTATGAGGTATTTGGCTAAGGCTCCATTAGAGGATACTGAAGAAGCTGAGGAAGGGGATCAGGAATCTCTGATCTCACAAGAACCAATTATTATTGAAGCCTTTCCAGCTCAAGCCAAAGACACTGCTAATGATACAGTGGTTACCCCTCCTGTCTCTCCTATTAAAGCTACAAATGATGCTAAAGAACAAACTGAAAACTCTGAGATAGATATTCACAATTTAAAAATACAAAATGTTCTTTATCTGGAAGCTCCAACTATAGAAGCTCAGCCATCTACAGTCAACTCTCCAATCTTAGATGCTGAGAAATCATCTACACCAATACTGGAGATAAATTATGATGCTCAGAATTTAAATGAAGTTGTTCCTGAATCTCTAGTTGCTTCACACACTGTTGTGCTGTCTGAACATAATGAGTCTTCCTCAAGTTATGAAGACAGTATTTCTGTTGAGACTCCAGTTCCCATACTAGGCAAGGAAGCATTGGTGAAGAAATTTGTTGAAAAGGAAGCACCTATTCCTTGGGAGGATACTCATAGAGGTGTGGAGTGGACCAAGAAGTGGAATGACACTGATTTCATTCCAAGCTCTAACGTTCTGACAGAGCATTTTGTTAAAGCAGATGAGTTGCTCACAAATGCTGATTTAAAGACACAACTCAAGATCACTGCTCTATCTACCAAACATCTTTAAGGTCTACATTCTTTTACTCATGAAAAGGTTGATACACTAAAGGAACATGTTAATAAGCTAGATCTACAGATTAAGCTTGACAAGAACAGATATATCAGACCTACTCTTGAGAAAATTGAAGCCATTGAGAAGATTCAAAAGAAGCAACAGGCCCAAATTGATGAGGTCCTGGTTAACCAAGCTTCTCAGAAAGCTCAATTGGATGAGATCCAGTCTTCAGTTGAACTTCTTCTCTCTCTCTACTTCTTGATGATGCCAAAAAGGGGGAGAAGGTAGTTAAGTCCAAATGCTCACCTACTTAAATATAAGAAAAAGAATGATAAAGGTGATGACCAGGGTAACTCTGATAAGAGCAAAGGTCAAGGAAAAGTTCAAGGAAAATCTTCACAGAAAGTAATTTCTGATGTTAGTAAATCTTCTACACAGAACAAGTCAAGTTCTGATAAGCAAAGTCTGATGTCAAGTTCTGATATTCTGATTCAGTCAGGATCTAAAGACTCTCAGAAGTTTTTACAAACTCTGAAGCTAAAAGAGAAGCAGACTACTGTTTATTACAAAGATCCTAAAATCCAGACACTTGATGAGGAGATAGCTAGAAGATTATTTCTGAAACAAAATCCAGGAATGGATTTGGAAACTCTAAAGGAGGAAGAAGCTAGATTTGCAGCTGAAAAGACAAATCTAAAGTCTAAAGCTAGAAAAAGGCATTGTGACCAGGGAAAAGTCAAAGTCTGAGACTTCAAATTCCAAGACTAGATCATAAACTGAGAATGATCCTAAGTCAAAAGGAAAATAAAAGGTTGATGAACCTTTAAAGATTGAGAAAAAGACAAGTTCTTCCGTTCCAGTCTATCAAGCTATGTGATGCCCTCCAAACCCGGGTCAGAAGTTTGGGGCTCACAATACACACCATAATATTTAAACTTGTATATAAAGTATTATATACATTGACCCTTCTGTACATAATCACGGATCGCAACAGGTTAAAGTATGAAAACAAGCCACAACCTTAACTTTTATTACATCGCACCAAAACCTAACTAGTTCAACTTACAATTTCTAATGATATTGTTGTTACAATCTTGCATAACTCACCTACACTATAAAGCTTCTGCTAGCTCGATCTAATTTAACCGGAAACTCTCGCTCGCACACTGGTCAGGGAATCCTCGTTACCAACACTTTCTTCTTCAACTGTTGAAAATATAAAAAAATTTGCAAGAGGGAGCTTACTAGCTCAGCAAGTAATAATAGCAGCAATTGAGGTTAAACAATTACCAATTGAAATGATTCAAAAGAATCAAGTTTCTGAATAAGAAATGATTATAATTGGACATTCACTTTTCATTTTAAAAACCAAGGTTAGGCTGCTGATCAATCACGCATTAACCTCGAGCAAGCTCCCAGCTTTGCTCTATATACTGGATTCAAGGCACGCATTGGCCTACTATGACCACGAATCTGGTCCGACCACGAATCTGGTCCGACCATGAATCTGGTCCACATTTATAAAACTATCCAATTCTAAAATAATTCAAAATAATAACCAATGTAATCAATAAGCTGAATCAAAACAACATTTATCTTGAAGCATAGGGTGATTCACAATAACATGTAGGTATAACAAGGAATTCAAAAATATTGGCTTTCAATCAAGGAAAGAATCAGAAAGTAGAAGACCAAGGGTTCAGGGTTCCAAGAATGGGTCTTCTGTTAAACAAGGAATAAGGGTTGGTATGTTAAGAAACTCAATATCGGAATCAGTATGTGGTAGATATGTATTTGTGGAGTAGTATCGTATGTGTTGGATCATATCTGGAAATTCAACAATCAATGGTTTATGAAGAATAAGGTTTATGGCTCAAGATCAATAAGAATCAGGGTTCAAGGTTAAATAGTTTAAAGTGCTTGTAGTATAAAACAGGAGTTATTTGAATAATAGCGACATATTATGAAACAGTTCGAAAAAATTTACAATATATCTTGAAAAAGGTTCAGAGGTACTTGCCTTATCACCGAAGATTTCCACTTTACTTGTACTCATCTCATAATTTTACTCATCAACCACTTTCCTTCTCTTTCTATGCCTTTCTTCTATTTATCAATCACTTGTCTTCTCTTTCGACGTTTCGACTCTATTTATGGACCACTGGTTTCCTTTTTCTATGCCTTGCTGACTCTGCTAAGCATCACAAGTACCTATCAATTATTCATACTCGTATAATTCTAATCGTCACATAGACGTCACAAGCTTTTATCTACCCTTCATTTCACCAAATCCGATTTACGGATTAAAAGTTATGACTAAAACAGTCAAACCATAACCACATAGGCATATAACACATCAATCAGTTAGCACGTAGCACATAGCACGCAAGAGATTTGATCAAAATAATTTTTCAAAGAAGATTCGGGGTCAAAATAATTTTCCAGGTATTTATTACGAATTTTTGAACATTTTTCGGAATTAAAACGGGACTCCGAATCAATTTATAATTAAATAATAGGGTTTGAACACCCGAATCTGACTTTAAATAATTTTATAATAATTATCGAGTCTTGAAAATAATTTAAAATAATATTTTAAAGCTCAAAACTATTTTTCGGAAATTTTTAATTCAAAATAATTAATTAATTCTAATTATTAAATCAATTAAGATTAATTAATAATTAATTAAATCAATTAACCAATAATAATTAAATTAATTAATTAATTAATTAATTAATTATCACTTAAAATTAATTAATTAATAATTATGATTTAATTTCGAATAATAAAAAAATAATAATTTTTAAAAGAAAGATAATGATTTTTGAAATTTTTAGAAATTAAAATCAATTTCTGAAAATAATTATAAACAGAAATCTGATTTCTTTAAAACTTTTAAAACATAAATCTAATTTTTATAAAGTTTTAAAATTGCAGGGACTAAAACGCAAAATCACGGAAGAAGGGTGATAAAACCGTAGTTTCACCACCTCCTTCCTCCCTCGCCGCCGGCAGCCATGGCCACCGCCACTGAGCTCGCCGGCGGTAACCTGCAACTGCCCAAAACATCACAAAAACATGCAGACATGTAGCTAGCCTCATCAGGAACGTAAATATGTGACCAAATCACGAAACCACTCAGGGAATCATCGGGAAAACGGATGGGAAAAATCTCGCCGCCGCGAACCCCTGTTTTCCGATGATCACCTTCCCGACTTCGGTTTATAATATCGATTATACCTTTAGATTCCTCACGATACGATCTATTCAACCACCTAGTTCGTTTGTACCCAGATTCATTCAATTAAAATTCCGGCTAAAACTCATAGAAATCCGATGAGTGCCCTCAAGAACATCAAGAACACCCATCTGGAATATCAAACTCACATTTACCTATGTTGCTGAACTCTATTTTTAACATATGATATATGAATCTGACTAGGACAACATGTTCTACAACATAGAATCATCAAAACAATCAAACAATCAGGTTTACAAAAATTCATATTTTAATTATCAAATAATTCGAATTAAAATAATTAAATCAGAAAAATACCTTGATTTCTGGGCAAAAACAGATGGTTGATTCAGAAAGAAGATTTCGAGAGCTTCGTTTTGATATATTGCACGCCCGAATCGGAGTTCGATAACGCCTTCGTTCGTACGTTTGATTTTCAAGAACGCGATTTTAATTCGACATTTTCTCTGTATTTTACGGGGTTTTACTGACTGATTGTGATTATACGAATAAAATGAAATAAAAAAGGGCTATATATATTTTTGGAATATTGGCTCGTTTGGATCGTTTGGATCGTCTTGGATCGTTAAATTAGTTGCTTAACCGCTAAGTAACTGTAAAAACGATCCGATTTGATACCCGTATTGGATAATTATCCAAACCGGGCTTCTTATAAAACATTATATATGAGAATAACGTAATAATATCCCGTCTTTCGAGAATACGGGTTTTGTTGATTCACCGAAATGATTATCGTATCGAAAATCTTGCGCCGTGTAATAACCCCAATTTTTGGGAATTTTTTTTTGAAACCCTTATGAATATTGTTTTTGCTGATTGAGAAAATTTTTCATGCCACACTATGTAGGGGTTCTGATATGGATATTCTGAGGTTTTATTAGTACTCTATATGGTATATAAGTGTATGCAAAGATCGTCAGAATCCAATTCCGAACACTTTGATTTTTCCCGGAAATACACTAGATACGGAGAGAATTGAGTATAAGGTAACAGGATAAAAAGGATTTAAATTAAAGGATTATAATAGAGGATCATAAAAAGGAATATAATGTATTGAGAAAGGTTAAGGGAACCTAAGTAATAAGATCCCGGGTATGATCCCTCAAACGATAAACGAAAATGAAAGTTAAGCGAACCGTATAACAGATCAGCGGTCATTAGGCAAACAATTAGAAGCTAATCAAAGAGATTAGAAGGGATGATGACATAGCAATGTGACATAAGCATGACATAAGGGGAAGGAGATGTGGTTGATTTAAAACCACACAAAGTCAAGGCTAGAAAAGTAATTAACCAAAAACAAGACAAAAAGCAACCAACCAAGCCAAAACATTTCATTTTCATCAAAAAACACAAAACCCCCATTTTCTTCTTCAAGCTCTCGGCCTCTTTTCTTAAAAAATGAAAGTCCAAGCTCCTCCACTTACTATTTAGCAAGGTAATTATCCTAGCTTCTCCTAGTTAAGTTACATACTTCCTATAAGTTTAAACTTCTAATTCCAAGCCAATCTTTTTCTATAAATCAAGAAAGAAGATGGTGAATAGTACTTTCTTGAAATTAATTTTTGTGTTCTTGATTTCTTTGAAAGAACAAGCTTGTAGGAGGTTAGATTAAGGCTTCCATGGGCATTCCAAGGATCTTTCATGGATTAAAAGCTTCAAGGAAGGTATAACTCTTCATGATCTTAGCTTTAAGTTTTGTTGTTTAGATTTCCTAATGTTTAGATGAAGGGTTAGGGTAATGGGTGTGTAATCATGTTAAAGCTTGTTATGACTATTTTAGTTGGTGAGAGGCATGATTATTGTGTGTTTAGAGATTGGTTGATTTTGTGATTTTTGGAGTTGGAAATCTTGGTTAATTAGTCAATGAACTTAAGTAAAACTCTTAGTTCATAATTGAGAAATAAGTATGAATTGGTAACATTGATTTGATGGGGCTGTTGGTGTGTTTTGGATGGATGTTGGTTGTATGATTGATTTGGGGTTGAATTGTGGTTGGTTTTGAATGGTTTAAATTTGGGAAATCACGTAAATATAGCCGTCGTAACGTCCGAATTTCTTTAGGCTGTTTTTGTGCATAACATTAGGACCCGAGAACCCCCTGCTAGATTATGATCATTGCCATGTCTAGATAGCTCGTGTTACAAGCTTCGTTTTGATATGTGGTTCGTTCGATTCCGATGCACGGTTTAGGAGAAACGACCGTTTTAAGTAACGGCGTTTCGCGAACGAAACATTTCCCCTCGCCTTACTTTGAAACATAGGTTAAAGGCCAAAAAGGGTTAATTAATGTATGAAACATTTATGGTAAGTGTGTTAGGCAGTTGGTAAGACACTCGCGAAGGAATCGCCTTAAAACTCGTAAAGGTTAAATTATTAAAAAATGGTGGAGCGAGGGTACTCGAGTGACTTAAGAGAATCAGTAAGCACAAAACGAGCGTTAGAGTCTGAGTTGGTTAGAGTATAGATTTACTAGTGACTTTGGTTTAATTCCAACTTACTTGTTGTTTATAACTTACCAGACTCGTCCCGAGCCTTTTTCACCCCAAGTTGCTCAGGCAAGTTTTCTACCCGTTATACTGTTGTTGTGATGTATATATGTATTTGCATTATCTTGTGATAGATGCATGTTGGTTAATTAGCAAATGTTGCAATATATTGAAGCATGCTGCTATGATATATATATATATGCATGCCTGTTTCGTATTCTTGCTATATATATCTGTTGATTCAGTTGATAATACCTATGCTAGAGGATAGCGGTAACTTGCATATACCCTTAGTATAGGGACCCAAAAGGTGGAAATATTTTCTAAACTGGGAGTCGAGGATCCCGAGTAGATTTTGTATATATGTATATATACATATATATTTATATATATATGGTTATAGTTTTCAAAAACTATTAATCGATAAGGTTATTCGATAACTTTATTTTATTTACTGGAATATTATTATGAATATTCATTCGAGGGTTATGACTTCTTTATTTTATTAAATGAATATTATTCAAATATTCATCCGAGGACTTATGACTCCTTTATTTTATTATTGAATATTATTTCAATATTCATCCGAGGACTTATGACCTCTTTATTTTTATTATTGAATATTATTTGAATATTCATTGAGGATGTATGACTCCTTTATTTTATTTAATGAATATTATTTATAATATTCATTCGAGGTATTATGACTCCGCTTATTACTGAAATATATTCTTTATTTATTAAAGAATAAGGTGTCGATAATCAAACTTATTTTGATTATTCAAATAAAGATATTACTTTCGTATAATGTATATCTTTGATTATTTGCTATTCATTTCGAGTATAAGTTTTCCAACTTCTACCTCCATTATTCTTTATGGGATAATTATTTAAATAATAATATTTCAGATATTTCTTTCATAATTGGGGCTGATTTATATTACTCCAAACAATTCTTAAAAATGGTTTTCCGAGTCTTCAAAATGAATTTAAAAAGGGTAGAGCGGATCCCAAAACTGTTTTCAAATTCAAGATCTTCATTTTAAGGGGACTTGAATACTCGCTCAAAAATCTAAGGGATCCGGCTCTGTGGTGTATTTTATATTCGCAACAAGGTTGCAGTTTTGGTAAATGAATTGATTACTTACCCAACGTTCGGGAAGTAAGTCCATCTATCGAGGTCGGCATAAGCAACATGGGCTCAGTGGGCCGTCCCATGGTAGTGTAAGTGGCTCAGTGGGAGTCCATCAATGCATAAGTGGCTGAGTGGCAGTCCAGCATAAGGTCCTATTGAGACCAGGGTGATGACCAGTGGGGAATTCGTCCATCTACTAGTAGAAAAGGTTACGTATTGGTATTTTTGCCTGATCAGCAAGATATCAGGTTTATGCCAAAATTCTTTCCTTTCCAAATTTATTGGATATTGCAATTCTGTTCATACTTTACATGACAGAGGGTTTTCAGGAAATGTATATATATATTATATAGGTGTATATATATATCGGGACTTAATGAAGTATCTCGTAACTTCATTATTTATAATGATATTCAAGATTGAATCTATTCAAATCTTGTCTTGTAGTCTCATCTATGTGATGAACTTTTAAACTAATTATAACTTGAACGGTGGTAGTTCAAGTAGTATTTGGGAAAGAATATAAGTATATTGGGGTATTTTGTAACTTCATCTTTTAAACTTATATCTAATTAATAATTGTCTTATGAATGACAAAGATTTTCAGAAAAACGTTGAGACCAAGGTTAGATATATGAGATCACCTTGCAACGATATTTTTTTATATAGTTATACACTGGGACTTTGTGTATATTATGCATGGAAGAGGACTTCCAATATTTTGAAAAGTATATATGTATATATATATTACTGAATATTTTGCGACTTCATCGCATTAAGATATCAACTTGGTTCATTTCTTTTGACCAAGACTTTCATGAGTATTATGAGTAGGCTCATATATTGTTAATCATTATACATATTATTTTTGGTGGGCTTGCTGCTCACCCTTGCTTTCTTCTTCAATCACACAACATCAGATAGATAAGATGAACAGGACCAAGCTCCCAATTCGCAGCGGATAGGAAACGTTCCGCAGCTTTCTGGAAGCGTTGAGGCCGCTGTAGCTGAGGTAGAAAATTACCAATAGGCTAAATTTTCAAACTAATAATGTACCAGACTTATGTATCTTTATCAATTGTAATAATGGCAAAGAAATGTAAATCTATTCAGAAACCTTTTTAAGGTGTATTGACATTAATTGTGGAATAAAATGACTTGTGATTATTTTTGGATATTCATCTCTGAAACTATAACTTGTGGTGTTGTGTGTTTATTGTGGGGTCACAGTACAGAGTAGTTGATTGTGTATTAAGATTGGGTTTATAAGGGGAAAAGAAAGACCGTGACGACCCGGATCCCCGACCCGGATCTGGGGGTGTTACACGTCGGGCGGGTCAAACCGTAATCCGGATCGAAAAAGTCAAAACACGAAAAATGTCCGGATTACCAGATTAGGTTAGGAATGAGTTTTCGGAAGAGTTTCGGGTCGTAAAATCGTTAAAACGGGTTGAAGTCGGACGATTCCCGGCTTTATAAAATAATTTTGTAATTATTCAGAAATATTAATAAATTCATAAATTCAATATAAAATTATTTAACAGCCCAAAATTACCAGAAAAATACCGTAATTATTTATTTTTTATTCTGGTCATAATAAAATTAGCAAACTTATATTGTATCACATATAAGCATTCACATATTCATACCAATCATCAGATAATTCACCAAAATTACATAAGAATTATATAAAAATTATTTATTGGTAAAAATAATTACACGCGATATCCTGGATGTTACAAGCTACAATGCATAATGATGATTTGATAGAAGATGAAACTGTTCAAATTCTGAAAAGAAGAAAGTAAATTGAAGAATCTAAAACAACCTCTGACACTGCTCAAGTTGTTTCAGAATGAAGAACACAAGTTACAGAAGAAACAATAAATTCTGATCAAGTTGATTTGAAAAAGATGACAATTGTTGATAAGAAGAAGCTATTATGGAAGAAATCTACTCCAGTTGAACCAAAATTCAATCTTATGATTAATCAACTCACAACATTTGGGTTGAGAGCTAAGCAACCTAGAGATAGAGTTGGATTAGGTCTGATGAAGAGAAGATATAAACAGGAGTAGAAGTTACTCTAAGAGATCCTTTCATGTTGACAGACAAACCATATGAAACAAATCAAATAAAAGCACCTTGACAAAGTGGCTGTCCTGCTCAAATTGTGATAGATGCTCATGATAAGGATAATCTAAAGGAGAAATTGATCTTATTTCTCATGATGGACTAACTTACAGACTAGCTGATACTGATGTGCTAAAGAAGTCCTATCGGAGAGCTTCAACATATTCACTATCTCTGGAAGTAAAATCTGATGTTACAAGAAGATGGTCAGAATACATTTTGAAGGTTTTAAGAGATTTACTTAGAATCTCTGGTACAAAGACTTCTCAGTATATACTAATGATTACTGAAGATGATGGAAGAGAAATTCCTATGCTAAAGAACTCTGCTAAAGTGGAAGTTATTCTAAAAGGAAGATGCTTATGTTATAATG
Source organism: Apium graveolens (assembly GCF_009905375.1). Classification (NCBI taxonomy): domain Eukaryota; kingdom Viridiplantae; phylum Streptophyta; class Magnoliopsida; order Apiales; family Apiaceae; genus Apium; species Apium graveolens. The sequence continues at coordinate 16,180 of NW_027418339.1, forward strand.
AAAACTCTTCACATCCTAGAGTTATCAAACTTGGTGATGGACTTGAAAGAAGAACATCAATTCAAGCTCTCAGAACAGCCATTTATCAAATTGGTGATAGTAAAGATGAAGAACTGATGCAGGTCAAAGCACAGTTATTTGAAGTTCTGAGAAAAGCTGAAGATAAGCTGGTAAAAGATTTTGTTAAGAATCATTATAGATTCAGATTGATCCAGTGATGTTGGTAAAGCTACAAGGACTTTAAGTTGTAGTTAATAGTCTTATTAAACTCTTGTTGCATTTGAACTTAAATGTTTTTGGACATCATCAAATCTATTAACTTGTATATTTTTTGCATAATTTACAAGTTGGGAGAGATTGTTAGATATATTTGAGATGTCATGTCTAATATGTTTCATGTTTAGTTTTCAGATCTTAATAAACAAGAAATATCAGTACTTACTGAAATCAGTACTTACTGGAAGTCAGAACTTAAGGATATCAGAACTTAGGTTATTAGAAGATATATATCAGAAGATAGATATCAGAACTTAAGTACGGGAGGACTTACAGTTAAGGAAGGAAGCTGATTTACAGGAAAGAAGATCGAGACTAAAACAAAAGAAGATATGCATGGAAAGAGTTGGAAGATAAGAAGAATTGTATAAGATATCTGATTGATATATTTTAGGAGACAAAATTATATTTCATATCAATTAGAAGTTATCTTGTAACTGTGTACTATATAAACACAGACATAGGTTTACACTATATGTGTTATCATTATCGAGATACATTATTCATTATAATCTAGTAGCTCTCATGATATTTGTTCATCACTGAGAGAGAACAGTTCCATTGTAGCAGAGTTTATTATATTGAATATATATGTTTACTTTACTTGTGTTCGAATTAATTTGATTGTATTAAACATTGTATTCAACCCAATTCTAAAGTGTTGTGTGACCTAACAGGTCTTGTGTATAAAAAATATTTATATACTTAGGAGTGTTTCTAAATTTTTTAATTATCTAAAAAATAATTGTCATGTGTTGTAATTCATATATTCTATTGGTAGTTATTCAATGATAATATAAATAATTAAGTGTTAATATCTAACTCATGGATAATTTATTATTTATTTATTTATTATTTATTTTAATTAGTGTAAATTATGAAAATTGAAGCAATTCAATTGATTTTATTTGCTCCATAATTCAAATTAACTTAAGATAAATAAGCACCATGATTAATTATAACTAAATATGTTAACAATTGATACTCGTATATTTATTATAACTAAATTGTTTAAGTTAATTATGAGACTTTGGGTTCTAATGAATTTTAACAATGTTACATCTGCAGAATTCACTGAAATCGAAATCATGATCATAGCATGATTAGATGTATTCTAATTTTTGACTTATTCAATTAATGATATCTAGTTACTACAAACTAATTGTGAAATATTTGTATTTATGAAGTTACTTAGAAACTCCTCTAAGTAAGAATTTGTATTTCTTCAATTTACTAATACTAATATATAGGTGGTGAAAATTCTTTAAAGTACAAATATTGTCAATGTGTTTGATGCTTTATTAGAAGTAACCATATGTTGTCTACTTAGAACAATTTTATACGTATTTGCAAATTCCTAAATACTTTGATAATAGGGTAATACTCAATGGATCAAAGTATATGGAACTTAGAATGTTGTTCTAAATTGCAAACAAGACAATGTTGTTTAATGACACTTTAGTTATTGGACAAATATTGTTTGAGAACTTGCACTTGTTAGGAGTTAACAATTGTACGGTGGATGAAATTGAATGCTAAAATCTCTATATGGTAGATCATTAGTTTTTAAATTCAATGATATCTTATTTTAATATATATAAATTATAAAGTTAGGACAATTCGATGTCAAATCAGTTTCATGATTTAAATTATATTAAAATAGGTGCAACATTATTATTGGTATCTAGAATACTTGATAGGTAGCAGTCAAGGATATATGGTTAATATTTTGTTGCAATAATTGTGAGATTTTAAGTTCTAGTGAATTTATATGTGTTTGATATATTTGACAGATTCACTACAATTAGAAATCAGCAGCATAGTCATTCTTATTAAGATTATTCATTAATGAACAATTTTATTGATAATAATTTTTTAAAGACAGATTATGAAACTTTTGATACAAATGAGAATAGCTTAGACTTTACCCTAAGTGATCAATGCTTTTCTAAAAACTCGTTCATAATAAAAGAAAAAATCTTTCTTTCACTTCTTAATACTATTAGGTTATGAGTCTGTGTCTTTTTAAAATTAAAAGACATGAACATTTATCTCTTTATGCATAAAAATGGACTTGTGCACTCGAACAGTTTTAAGAGAAAAATCCAACTTTTTTCTATAGTGGTGATTGTTTATTTCATTAAAATATTATTGAAATCACTATTGTACATCATTTCTCTCACAAGATAAAATGCATAATTTTTATTAATATGCATTGTATCTCTACATTGATATTTATGTGATGATGCGGGTTCAGCCTCCAATGGCTTTCTTTCATATTGATAGTAATGAGGTTGAAACCCCACAACTTCTATCCCAAACTATAAACACAAACACTGAAACAGAACCAACCAACACTCTCTTACCCCTATAATGAATTATGAACGAGCCGTGATAGAGAAAGTGCCTTAGTGCACCACACGAGGAAGGGTTCTGAGGTCAACCAAACAGCTCTGTCTCCGACAAAGTTGAGTAGTATTAAAAACTGAAGCAACTGTTAGCCCCCATAAATCTTCTCAAAAAGATTTAATGGTTAAAAAATACACAAAACCAGTTACTAGATTCATCCCTCTCAATATGGTATATCTATTGAAATTCGTTAGTCGGTTTAGGGTACCCGAAGTAGTGACACCACCGCACACACAAACAATTCTTAATGTACAAGGTGAGGTTACACACACAAGAAAGAGTTGACGGAAACAAGAGTTTCGACCATTTTAAGGTTAGATTCGATTGTTCAAGGTTCTTTATAGACCATTGCCTTTACAGGTGTTAGGCGAAGATACTTGTAACGACTGGGAAGTTTGCGACGTAATTAAAAGAATAAAGTATAATTTTTGTGGTATAATTATAAATTATGTGATTAAATGATTTTGATGGTTAATTTTCTTTATTGTATATTAGTATCTGGGAGCGTAAATAGATGCGTTCCAATTAAGAGTCAGCTTAGGGGTTAAGCTGTGTTGTCGGGGCCGTCAGGTAGAACGAACCCGTCTTAAAATGGATTAAAGTGTTTAAATGTAAAATATATGTGTTTTATATGAAATGGAATGTTTAAGTAAGTATTACGTTCTAGTGACATGTCGATTGGTAAAGATAATTGTGAGCGTAACTGAAACGTTGAGCGTCGGGCCGTCAGGCAGAACGTGACCCGATACGTAAAAGAGGAATAATAATAAAAAAGAGGATAATCTATGATTAAGTACGAGTTGTGATGTTGGATATATGTGCTTGCTTGTCTATATGCATGATTACGTGATCTCTTAATTTTTAATAGGGTTTAAGGGATTTATTTGATTTAAAACAAGGATTATTGGACCTTTATGCATTTTTATAAAATTATTCGAGTAAGGGTCAGGCGTGAGATTTGTTGTATTATCTTCAAAATAGTCTTAGAGACTTTCTAAAAGTGATAGATGGATTTATTTCATGATCATTGCATTTTAAAATGATTTTATGGAGGCTAAAATGCTATTTTCAGCATAATTTTGTAAAATCCGTATTTAATCAACCGCTCGCTCAAAAATTATTCCGAAAATATGCCTAAAAAGCTAATTTCAAAATCTACATTCTAAAATCATTATTCATTTCATTCTCATCTTTTCCGAGAGAGCTATTTCTTGATTAAATTAGTTTTTGGATTGAAAATAAGAGAAAAGAGAAAAGAAATGTAAAAGTATGGTACAATGACCATACTACCATTACAAGCCAATATAAATACTCCCTTCGCTTCCCCTTTTTCTTTCTTCACCCGACCTCACTCTCTCTTCTCTCACATTCTCTCATTTTTCTCTCTTTCTCTCTCTCTCACTCAAAGCTCTCTCTCTCTACCTATCTCTCGGTATATGATCCTTCTTCCTCTCTATTTCTTTGGAAACCTTCATGAAACTTCACCCTTGTTTCATATATAAGCTTTGATTCACTTGCATGTGTGTGTTTGTACTTGCATGCGAATATGTGTGTGTGTTTGGTTTTAGTTTTTGCCGAGTTCTTGTCTTAATAAACTTGAAATGATGTGATTTGTGATGATTATATCTTGCATGTATTTGTTGCTGTGATTTTGGGAGAGAAATCGGAGGTTCAAGGTTGGAAACCCCCGAATGGGGGCACCACCGTGGAACCACCGCCATCGGTGATGAACTCCGGTGAACCAGTGGTGAGTCATGATGTGTAAACTGAACTCTACTAATCATAAAACCTATTTCCAAAGATTGTATGTGGTGATTTCATAAAACCCCGAATGGGTCCTTGATTTTAAGAAGATAAATTTGATTGTTCTTTGATAAAAATGACTTGTTAATGTATATTCTTAGTAGTAATTGAGATATTTGATTAGTTGATGATTTAAAGAATCGAATTAAGAGTTGCATGTGTTGTTTTGCTTGAAAACCAAGTGGTTCTTGTTTATTAAGTTGATTTTGATGATGTAAATGATTTATTGTTGATTAATTATAGAGATTCTTGAATAAGTAGATTGAGTTGTGGTTTAAAAACTCCAAATAATGCATGCATGTCTTAATTGTTGGAAATTTCGGGTGTTCTTGATTGATCTTAAGGGATTAAAAATGATTTATGCGTTTAAACGAACTATAGGTGTAATTTTGATTTGGTTCTAGTAAGTGCATGTCAAAATTTATCTATGCATGTGTGTTTCTTTTGAAAAATCCGAATAGATCTTATGGTTAAAAGATATTAAGTGGATTTTGTGAGTTTATGTGCTAATCGCATTAGTTACTAGCGAGAATCGACATGAAAATTTGGATGCATGTCAAGATAGAGTTTTGCATGTAAGCGTTTAGGCTAAAAGATAATTTAAAGGAATAACTTGGTGACTTGATCCCAAGTTTATATGTGATTTTGGTGATGAATGTTAATGTTTGATTCTTAGGTTGTGTTTGTTGGCTATAGCCGAATGAAATATAGGTATACAAGTGGTTGAATTTGATGCTAATGAATGCATGTGTAAGTTTTAAGAATTATGTGGTTTATTTGTTTGTTTTGGTTTGAATGAAATGATGAAAAAGGAAGGATTAAGTCGTCTTGATATAAGGTTATATAGTTGATATGATAACTCGAGTATAGAGTTTGAAGTACAAGGATTAAATGTTATATGTAGTGTTTGCATCGTAATGCATGATCCGAAGTCTATTTGGTTAAAGTATACGAGTTATGATATAAATGTGTTGTGTGATTATAATTGAGTATATATATATATGTTAGATAATTTGATAATGTCATGGCTAATATGTCTTATGTTTAGCTTTCAGATCTTGTGGTGAACAGGATAGATCAGTACTTAACTGTTGATCAGTGCTTATACTGGAAGTCAGGACTTAAGGATATTAGTACTTATATTATCAGGAGATAATCATCAGAAGATAGATATCAGAACTTAAGTGCTGAAGGACGATCAGATAAGGACAGTAGCTGATTAAAGGAAAGAAGATAGAGATAAAACATAAGAAGAGATATGCATGAAAGAAGGAATTCCATGAAGAATGGAATACTTGGAATAGAAGATATCTGATTGATATATTTTAGGAAGCAGAATTATATTCCATATCAATTAGCGATTATCTTGTAACTGTGTAATATATAAACACAGGCATAGGGTTTACACTATAAGTGTTATAATTATCGAAGTTATTAATATATATAACCCTAGCAGCTCTCGTGATATTTGTTCATCACTGAGAGGTAACAGTTCCATATTGTAACAGAGTTTATTGTTTCAATAAAGTTTGTTTTCTGTTACACAAGTTCTTTAAGTTCGATTTGAGTGTACTATACACTGTATTCACCCCCTCTACAGTGTGTGTGTGTGTGACCTAACAATTGGTATCAGAGCCTATCTGTTAACTTACATACAGTTAAAGATCCAAACACAATCATGTCGGACACAGAAACTCCAACTAAGCCTACCACAACTAAGGAACCACCAAAGACACAAATTCAGGAGTCGGTATGAGACCATCAGAGTTTCCCATACTGAGACCATCTGAATATCCCATATGGAAGGTAAGGATGACCATGTTCCTGGAAGCAACAGATCCAGAATACCTGGATAGAATCAAGGAAGGTCCTCACAAACCAACCAAACTCGCTGTTGTAGTTGCAGGTGAAGCAGCAATGACCGTACCAAATGAGAAGAGTGATTATACTGCTGAGGACATAGCATCAATTGCTAAGGATGCTAAGGTACGACACTTACTGCATAGTGCCATTGATAATGTAATGTCAAACAGGGTAATCAACTACAAGACTGCTAAGGAGATATGGGATGCTCTGGAAATAAGATGTCAGGGAACTGACACAATTAAGAAGAACAGGAAGACAATACTCACTCAAGAGTATGAACACTTTGACTCAAAGACTAATGAGTCATTGAATGATTTATATGATAGATTTGTCAAACTTTTGAATGATTTGTCATTGGTTGATAAAGAGTATGATCTTGAAGATTCAAACCTTAAGTTCCTGTTAGCTCTTCCTGAATGCTGGGATTTGAAGGCAACGACAATAGAGATAACTACAATCTTGATGAAACAACTCTTGACGAAATCTATGGAATGCTCAAGACACACGAGCTGGAGATGGAACAAAGAAGCAAGAGGAAAGGAGGAAAGTCAAGGACAGTTGCTCTTAAGGCTGAAGAAGAATTCCCCAAAGCAGCTTCCTCAAAGAAAGACAAGGGTAAAGCTCTTTTCATAAAGTCTGATACTGAGTCATCAAGTTCTGAGAGTGATGATGACTCAGATTCTGAAAGCTTGCCTGAGACTGATGCTGATGAGGAGATGATGAAGCTGTGTGCTCTTATGGTGAAAGGAAATCACAAAGATTGCATACAGGAAGTTCAGGAAGGGAAAGAAGGTTTCCAGGAAAAGCATAAGTTCTGATAAGAAGAATTTCAGAAGATCTGAAGGCAGAGGAGGAAAGTCTGACAGAGGAGATTACACCAATGTTAAATGCTATAACTGTGGTGAGAAAGGCCATATATCTCCTGACTGCAAGAAGGTAAAGGGTGACAGAGGCAAGGCTCTTGTCATAAAGCAGAAAAGCTGGACAGACACTTCAGACTCTGAAAGTGAGGAGAACTATGCATTGATGGCAAATGCTGATAAAGAAAGTGCTGAGAGCAGTTCTGAAGCTGCTGAAACAAAGGTACCTCAGACTACTTATGCTTTTCATACTGATGATATGAATGAGTTGAGAAGAACATCTTAAAAAACCATGTTGTTAGCTATAGAGATCAAAACTTTAACATGTGAAAGATTAACTTCTGAAAATCTTGCATATAAGAAAAGAAATGATTTCTTAGAAAAAGAATTAGTCATATTCCATCAAACTCAGAAGGATAGAGATGATGCTTTTTTATGTTAGGGATGAAAAGCTAAAAATGAATGAATCTCTAAAAACTGAGTTAGAAAAGGAAAGAGAAATAATCAGGATTTGGACTAAACTCTGGCAGAACAACTCAAAATTTGCTAAGTAGTGAAAATTGGAAAGAGGGCTTAGGTTATGGAGAAAATAAGAATGATAAAGGAACTGAAGAAATTAAGCCTGTTGTTAAGCAAAAGCCAAAGTTAAAACCTGTTAAGTTTGTAACTGTAAAGTCTGATAATGAGAAATCAGAAGTTAAAGAGGAATTAACTTCTGACAAACTAAAACAGGAAAAGACAGCTGAAGTAAACATAGGCTTAATGACAAAGAAGCAGCTTAAGCATAAGCTGAAAGATGTCAAGAATGCAAACAAGGTAAAATCACCTAGGAAAAATAGGAATGGAAAGGAAGGTGTGAATAAAAGCAATGATTATAAACCTGTTCCTGATGCACCTAGGAAAACATATCATAACTGTGGAAGTTCTAACCATCTGGCTTCTTTTTGCAGGAAAAATAAGAATATTAACTCCTTACCTTCGAAATCAGGAGTTAAGAGTCAGTCAGTTAGATACAAACCACAAAATCCTTGTTTTCATTGTGGTAGTTTATGGCATTCCATTTATACTTGTAAGGAATATCATAGTCTGTACTATGATTATTATCAAATAAAACCTTCTTTGAAGAAAGTTTCCATTGTTCCTTCTAGTATAAATTATGATTCAAAGTCTGATAATGTAAGTTCTGATAAGAAAAATGTTAACATAAACTCTGATGCTAAATCCGCTGCAAATGTTAACAAACTTAATAAGACCAAAGGATCCAAGCAAGTCTGGGTCCTTAAAACTAATAATTAGTGGTCCTTATGATTGCAGGGCAACAGGAAGAATATTCTAGTTCTGGACAGTGGATGTTCAGGTCATATGACTGGAAATAAGGCCCTGCTATCAGACTTTGTGGAGAAAGCTGGCCCAAGTGTTTCTTATGGAGATGGCAACATTGGAAAAATATTGGGATATGGCAATATCAATCTTGGGAATGTCATCATTAAAGAAGTAGCTCTGGTCTCAGGACTTAAACACAACCTTCTGAGTATAAGTCAAATCTGTGACAGAGGTTATCATGTTGATTTCTTTGAAGAACACTGTGAAATTGTGAGTAAATCTAAAGACAAAGTTGTTCTGAAAGGATATAGACGTGGTAACATTTATGAAGCTAAGCTTTCAACAAGTGCCGATGGCTCCTGCAATCTGTCTGTTAAGTAGAGCATCAATTGAAGAAAGCTGGAATTGGCATAAGAAACTCTCTCATTTAAATTTTAACAATATAAATGAACTGGTCAAGAAAGATCTTGTGAGAGGATTGCCAAACACAGTATTTGCTCCTGATGGTCTTTTGTGATTCATGTCAGAAAGCCAAACAAAGAAAATCCTCATTCAAGAGCAAGACTGAATCATCAATTCTTGAGCCTTATCATCTTATACATGTTGATCTATTTGGGTCCAGTAAATGTCATGTCTATTGCAAAGAAGAAGTATGCGTTGGTCATAGTGGATGAGTTCACCAGATACACATGGGTGTATTTCTTGCACACAAAAAAGTGAAACTGCATCTATCTTGATTGATCATGTCAAACAGCTGGATAAAATGGTCAAAAATTCTGTGAAAATTCTAAGGAGTGATAATGGCACTGAGTTCAAGAATCTGATAATGGAAAGATTTCTGTAGAAGCCATGGAATAAAGCAGGAATTTTCTGCTCCTGGAACTCCACAGCAAATGGAGTTATTGAAAGGAAGAATAGAACTCTCATTGAAGCTGCACGTACAATGCTTGAAGAAGCAAAGCTTTCAACCTATTTCTGGGCTGAAGCTGTGCAGAACTGCTTGTTTTACTCAAAATGCAACACTCATTAACAAGCATGGAAAAATACCATATGAGATGGTGAAGAAAAAGAAGCCAAATCTGAAATATTTTCATGTATTTGGATGCAAGTGTTTTGTTCTCAAGACTCATCCTGAACAGCTATCAAAGTTTGATCTAAAAGCTGATGAAGGAATCTTTGTTGGATATCCACTTTCCACAAAAGCCTTCAGAGTCTATAATTTGAGAACAAAGTGGTCATGGAATCTATCAATGTCTCTTTTGATGACAAGAAGATCACTGGTCCTTAAAGATTTCGTTGATCATGATCAGCTGAGATTTGAAAATGAAGACTCATATTCTGATACTTGAAAAACCTGACAGTCTAAGTCCTGATACTACAAACTCTGACGGATTAAACTCTGATGTTATTGAAACTGTGGTGACTACGTTAAAGGAAGATGCACCTAGGCAGGGGGAGCATACTCAAGATTCTACCACATCTCAAGAAACATTAGAACATGCATATGGCTCTTCAAGTTCTGATTCGTCAAGTTCTGATAAGCCAAGTTCTAATAGTGCTGAAAATCTAAATACTGAAGATGTAATAACCCCAATTTTTGAGAAATTTTGAAACCCTTATGAATAGTGTTTTTGCTGAACGAGAAAACTTTTCATGCCACGCTATGTAGGGGTTCTGTTATTGATCTTATGGGATATTATTAGTACTCTATGTGGTATATAAGTGTATGTAAAGATCGTCAGAATCCAATTCCGAACACTTTGATTTTTCCCGGAAATCCACAAGATACGGAAAGATTTGAGAAAAAGGTAACAGGATAAAAAGGATTTAAATAAAAGGATTATAGGAGAGGATCATAAAAGGAATATAATATATTGAGAAAGGTTAAGGGAACCTAAGTAATAAGATCCCGGGTATGATCCCTCAAACGATAAACAAAAACGAAAGTTAAGCGAACCGTACAACAGATCAGCGGTCATTAGGCAAACGATTAGGAAGCTAATCAAAGGGATTAATGGGAATGATGTCATCCAACCAATAGAAAGAAGACAAGGAAGGAAGGATGACATCATGTGGATGAGATAAGCATGACATGGGAAGGAGGAGGTGTGGGTGGCTTTGTAACCACACAAATCCAAGGGCAAGAAGGTAAATTACTAAATCAAAAACAAAAACCAAATCAACCAACCAAAAAATCAAAAACAAGGCAAAACACAAAATTCTCTCTTCTTCTTTCTCCATGGAAGCTCACGGGTCCTTTTCTTAATTTTTGAAGATCCAAGCTCCTCCACTTACTATTTAGCAAGGTAATTATCCTAGCTTCTCCTAGTTAAGTTACATACTTCCTATAAGTTTAAGCTTCTAATCCAAGCCAATCTTTTTCTATAAATCATCAAAGAAGATGGTGAATAGTGTTTCAAGAACTAAAATTTTGTGTTCTTGAAGTTTTGTTTAGACTAAGCTTGGATAAGGGCTTTAAAGATGATTCCAAGCCATCCCCTTGATTCTCCACTCTCCAAGGAAGGTATATCTCTTAACCAAGCTTGTTATTGAAAGTTAAGAGCATAAAATGAGTATTAGAGTTCATGAGAGGCTTGATGATTGGGTATGTAGAGATTAATGGGTTTTGGGTGTTTTTGAAGTTGTAAATCTTGGTTGTTGATTAATGAACTTAAGTGTAGTTTAAATTCATGATAAAGAATAGTATAAATGGTTAATGTGGATTTGCTGGGATTGTTATGATGTGATAAGGATGGATGGTTTGTTGTATGATGGATTTGAGGTTGGATTTGGGGTTGATTTGGAATGGGTTTGAATGGTTTAAAAATATTGGAAATCGCGTAAACATAGCCGTCGTAACGTCCGATTTTCTTTGGACTGTTTTTGTGCATAGCATTAGGACCCGAGAACCCCCTGCTAGATTATGACCACTGCCATGTTTAGATAGCTCATGTTACGAGCTTCGTTTTGATATGTAGTTCGTTCGATTCCGATGCACGGTTTAGGAGAAACGACCGTTTCAAGTAACGGCATTTCGCGAACGAAACTTTTTCCCTCGCCTTACTTTGAAACATAGGTTAAAGACCAAAAAGGGTTAATTAATGTATGAAACATTTATGGTAAGTGTGTTAGGCAGTTGGTAAGACATTCGCGAAGGAATCGCTTTAAAACTCGTAAAGGTTAAATTATTAAAAAATGGTGGAGCCGAGGGTACCCGAGTGACTTAGCGAATCAGTGAGCGCAAACAAGCGTTAGAGTCTAAGTTAGTTAAAGTATAGATTTACAAGTGACTTTGGTTTAATTCCAACTTACTTGTTGTTTATAGGTTACCAGACTCGTCCCGAGCCATTCGTAATCCCCAGTCGCTCAGGCAAGTATTCTATCCGTTATACTGTTGTTGTGATGAATACACTTGTATATGCATTATCTTTGCGATAGATGCATGTTGGTTATTTAGCAAATTCTTGCGATATATTGTAGCATATGATACGGTATATATGCATGCCTGTTTCATATTCTTGAAATATATATCTGTTGGTTCAGTTGATAATACCTATGCTAGAGGATAGCGGTAACTTGCATATACCCTTAGTATAGGGACCCAAAAGGTGAAAATATTTTCTAAAACCGGGAGTCGAGGATCCCGAGTAGATTTTGTATATATATGGATATGAATATATATATATATATTTATATATATATACATATATATGGTCATAGTTTTCAAAACTATTAATCGAATAAGGTTTATTCGATAACTTTAAACTTTATTTTATTATCGAGTATTATTTCGAATATTCATTCGAGGACTTATGACTCTTTTATATTATTTAATGAATATTATTTGAATATTCATTCGAGGACTTAAGACTCTTTATTTTATTTAATGAATATTATTTATAATATTCATTCGAGATATTAGGACTCAGCGTATTTTATTATTGAATATTATTTGAATATTCATTTGAGGATCTATGACTCCGATTATTTGCTGAAATATATTCTTTATTTTATTAAAGAATAAGGTGTTAATAATCAAGCTTATTTTCGATTATTCAAATAAAGATAATACTTTCATATAAGTATATCTTTGGTTATTTAATACTCGTTTCAAGTATAAATTTTAATACTTCTACTTCAATTATTTTTATAAAGGACTATTCTTTATGGGAATATTATTTAATTAATAATATTCAGATATTTTCTAATATTCTGGGGACTGATTTACTTCATTAAATCAGCCTTACTCCAAACACTCTTTAAAGAGTTTTCGAGTCTTCAAAATGATTTTTAAAAGTCAGAGCGGATCCCAAACTCATTTTATATTTAAGATCTTCCTTTTTAAAGGGGATTTAAATACCCGCTCAAAACCTGGGAAATCCGGCTCTGTGGTGTATTTTATATTCGCAACAAGGTTGCAGATTTGGTAAATGAATTGATTACTTGCCCAACGTTCGGGAAGTAAGCCCCTCTCATTGAGTCGGCATAAGCGACAGGCCGAGGTACGGTCTATTATTGTGTAAGTGGCTCAGTGGGAGTCCATCAAATGCATAGGTGGCTGAGTGGCAATCCAGCATAGGTCTTAATTTATGACCAGGGTGATGACAGTGGGGGAATTCGTCCATCTACTAGTAGAAAAGGTTACTTATTGGTATCTTTGCCTGATCAGCGAGATATCGGGTTTATGCCAAAAATTCTTTTCCTTTCCAAAATTCATTGGATGTTTCAAACTCTGTTCATACTTTGCATAACAGAGGTTTCAGGAAATGTTTAAAGGGATATATATATGTGGATATATATATATATATATATCGGGGCTAAATAATGTATCTCATAACTTTTTCATTCAATAATATTTCAAAGATTGAATCTATTCAAGTCTTATCTTGTGGTCTCATCAGTGGGATGAACTTTTGAAATTGATTATAACTTGAACGGTGGTAGTTCAAGTAGTATTTGGGAATGATATAAGTGTAGCGAAGTATTTGGTAACTTCATCTTTTAACTTATATCTAATTAATAATTGTCTTATGAATGACAAAGATTTTCAGAAAAACGTTGAGACAAGGTTAGATATATGAGATCACCTTGCAACGATATTTTTTTATATACAGTTATACACTGGGACTTTGTGTATATTATGCATGGAAGAGGACTTCCAATATTTTGAAAAGTATATATGTATATATATATACTGAATATTTGCGACTTCATCGCATTAAGTTATAACTTGGTCATTTCTTTTGACCAAGACTTTCATGAGTATTATGAGTAGACTCATATACTGTAAATAATTATGCATATTATTTTGGTGGGCTTGCTGCTCACCCTTGCTTTCTTCTTTCATCACACAACAACAGTTAGGAAAGATGACCAGACTCCAGCAGACCCAGCGCAAGCGCGTGGAAAGCGTTCCGCGTCTTCCCGTTGATGTCGTAGCTGCTATAGCTGCAGAGGTAGATCTATTGTAGATTAGACCATCTGCTTTTGAGAATCAATTATGTATAATTATAACTTGTGGCAGATAATGGCAATTAACTGTAAATTTATCAAGTAATCGTTTTGGGTTGTAATAACTTTTAAATTGTGGATTCAAAGACTTGTACTTATTTGAATTTCATCTCTGAGACTATAACGGGTTGTGGTGTATGTTAGTGTGGGGTCACAGCATAAGGTGGGTTATTATTAATTAAGTGAAGTGATATTGTGGAAAGAAAGACCGTGACGACCCGGATCCCCGACCCCGGATCTGGGGGTGTTACAGAAGAATCCAACACGGAGAGCATAGTTTCAGGGGGAGCATCAGAAAATGAAAATGAAGATAGCATGGATCATGGGGGAGCATCCAGTTCTAGAGAAAACATTCCATCTGCAAGGAAGTGGACAAAATCACATACACCTGATTTGATAATTGGAAATCCTGATGCAGGTGTCAGAACTAGAACAGGTACTTCAAATGAGTGTCTATACAATTCTTTTCTCTCTCAGACTGAGCCAAAGAAAGTAGAAGAAGCTCTTCAAGATGCTGATTGGGTGCAAGTAATGCAGGAAGAGTTGAATGAATTTGAAAGAAACAAAGTCTGGACCCTAGTGCCAAGACCAAAGAATAGATCTGTTGTTGGTACAAAGTGGGTACTCAGAAACAAAACTGATAGTGATGGCATAATTACAAGAAATAAGGCAAGGTTGGTTGCAAAAGGATATTCTCAACAGGAGGGAATTGATTATGATGAAACATTTGCACCAGTTGCTAGGTTAGAAGCCATAAGGATATTTTTGGCTTATGCTGCTCACAAAAAGTTTACTGTCTTTCAAATGGATGTGAAAAGTGCTTTTCTCAATGGAGAATTGGAGGAAGAGGTATATGTTGAACAACCTCCAGGTTTTGTAGATACCAAACATTCAGATTATGTCTACATGCTTGATAAAGCACTTTATGGACTTAAGCAAGCTCCTAGAGCATGGTATGAGACTTTAGCTCAGTTTCTTCTGGAAAGTGGATTCAACAGAGGGACAATAGACAAAACACTGTTCTACCTCAACCATGGAAAGGACTTACTTTTGGTCCAGATTTATGTTGATGATATCATTTTTGGATCTACAAATGACAAACTTTGCAAGAAGTTTGCCAAACTAATGCAGTCAAGATATCAGATGAGTATGATGGGGGAACTTAGCTATTTTCTGGGCCTTCAAGTCAAGCAGAATGAGGAAGGCACTTTTATTTGTCAAACCAAGTACACCAGAAACTTGCTAAAGAAATTTGGAATGCAAGATTGTTCAAGTGCATCCACCCCAATGGCCACTGCAACAAAACTGGATAAGGATACCGGTAAATCAGTAGATATTACTGACTACAGAGGTATGATTGGCTCTCTACTCTATCTAACTGCTAGTAGACCTGATATCATGTATGCTACCTGTCTTTGTGCAAGATTTCAAGCAGATCCAAGAGAACCTCACTTAACAGCTGTAAAAAGAATCTTTAAGTATCTTAAAGGAACAGCTGCTCTGGGATTATGGTATCCTAGAGAATCAGATTTTAAACTAATAGGTTACTCAGATGCAGATTTTGCAGGTTGCAAAATTGACAGGAAAAGCACAAGTGGAAGCTGCCAATTTCTTGGAGGCAGATTGGTTTCTTGGTACAGCAAGAAACAAAAGTCAATTTCCACATCAACTGCAGAAGCAGAGTATATTGCTGCAGGAAGCTGCTGTGCACAGATTCTTTGGATGAAGAATCAGTTACTGGATTATGGGTTAACATATTTCAAAATCCCTATTTACTGTGATAATCAAAGTGCTATTGCTATGACAGGTAATCCAGTTCAACACTCAATGACAAAGCACATCAGCATCAGGTACCACTTCATCAGGGAACATAGTGGATGAAGGTACAGTAGAATTGCATTTTGTTCCCACAGATCAACAGTTGGCAGATATCTTCACAAAACCATTATGTGAAGCTACTTTTACAAGATTGGTAAATGAACTTGGAATGGTTTCAGGTTCTTTCTTTAAATCTGCTTAGACTTGTTCTGTGTTATCAGACTTTATGCTCAGTATTTACAGAATTAATATCATTGTGTATTCTGTGCTTAATTGATAAATGTCTTTAAGTACTGACTGTTGTCTGATATATGTTTCTAAACTCTGATAAGTGATATGTTTGTTCTAGTACCTATTCAATCCTATGAGGATAACTGTGCTAGATACTGACCTAGTAATCTTCAATAAACAAATGACTCCATGGAAGAAGTAATTATTTCAATGGAAATCTTATGACACTAGCAAATTCTGATAACTGAGCTTAGTTAAGTTTCACTTGTATATCTTATTACTAAGTCACAAATTAGAATAATGCTACTCATCTGTTAAGTTCTGATACTAGTAAAACTGCTGAGTGCACTAAGTGCTGATAGACCTCTCTTATAAAAAGAAAAAGCAAAAAGATTAAAGAATAAAATCAGGTACTCCTTTGAGATCTAGAGTAAAAATGTGAAAGGAACGACCCAAGTGCATTGCTGGTATTAAGTAAATATGCATTAGAAAAGCAAAATATTTTCTTGGTGACTTTTCACACTCTATGATTACTGGAGAAATACTCTGATAATAGCATAAATTCTAATAAACAGTCGTGACTCACTTACACTGAGAAGCCACTATAAAATAGAATTTCAAAAGATGCATAAAATGAGCACAAAACAGTTGAGGTGGACTCAAACATGAACTCATTCATCAGTAGGTTTCAGGACAATGACAGATCTTTAGCAAAATTTTAGTTTTGCCTTATTTCTAAGATATACTGAAGTGAATCAGACTTTACTCTTTGTCTGTTTTTAGCTTAATGCACACACTAATCACTCCATCTGAATGATGAAAATTTCTGTGGTGGTCTATGTTATTTTAGATAAACAGTCATTGTGTCATTATTGCACAAATTCTGAGGACAAGTTCTGAGTTACACGTTCTGATGATTAAGTTCTGACGTCCATAACTCAGAACATGTATGAGTATTTACTAAGATGGGCATTCCTTTATCGAGTTAAGAAATTATGTTCTGATGACTGTTAAGTTCTAGTATAGGTCTAAGTTCTGATTTCTCAGTCTCATCCTTTACTTGGCTTATCTGTGAATAAATTTTAATAACAGTCTCAGTATGTACTCGCATATGTTGAAGTGGAAGATTAATAGTCACTATAATTAGGATTAATGGTTTTGTACTTGAACAGTTCACTGTTTCTTGTGTTTTGTGCGGTCTAGACCATGCTTCCTCTTTCCAATGACTGTTATTCTTTTTCAAAGTCTAGGGAGACGAGGTAGAATTAATTCTACCTGTCAGCATTAAATATCTTTGCGTCTCTTGGCATTCTTTTGCCTATATAAACAACCACTTCACATCAGTCTTTCCATCACATCCTTCTTCCACACTAATCCTCCTTCTTCTGTCAAGAACACAATGGTTCGATACAACATGTTTTTGAACACACAAACCTTCACAATGGAGCTTAGTTGTGTCGACTGGCGGCAGGAGTGGCATGTAACAGCCATTCCTGAGGAGATCTGGGACTCTGTCCCACAGGAGGTGCTAACTCACCTCCTATTCTTCTATATGGACTACCATCGCCATCTGGAGCGATTGGAGGAGGAACGGCTGGAAGCTATCCGTCAGCAAGAGCGAATCATACGACTCGCCATCTTGTTCGTCGAAGATAGGAAGAGGAAGAGGACTTAATCTCGTCTTCTTCCTATTCTTCTTCATCCTCAGCTTTGTCAGGCTTCTTAGCTAGGACTAAAGCTGTTGACGTTAGGATTAGAAGCTTAGGGAAAATCTTGTATAAGTATTGATGTAATTTCCATTTCATAAATGTATTGACTTGATATATTAATGAAAACTATTTTTACTTCAAGATTGTGTCTCTGAGTTATTTTATCTTGTGTTGATAAATCCTTATTGATATTCTGATGACCATTTAAATTTTGTCTTTATTTAAGTTCTGATTCTTTGTCAGCACTTATTCATCGAAATTATCTCGGTCATTTTTAACTTGATTCATTTTCAGAATATTAATGTTGCAGTGAAAAATAATTCAAATCAGTGCTAACGGTTTAAATTTTGAATTAAAACTGTGTCTCTTGATAAATGGAACGGTTTTTCCTTGAAACAAGGCAACTGGGTAAGTAATCATTCCTGTTTTCTCGAGCCCAGTAACTATCCGTTATTACTGCATGTCTGACAGGTGTCCAACGGTAATATTTTTTTTATAAGTACAGCAGAGAGAAGATTACTGTAATCTTTTTAATTTCTTCATCTTTTATCTCTCTTCTTGCTTTTACTCTCCTTCACTTTACTTTTTCCGTTGTTTTCATACAGATATTATCTCAAACACCTAACAAGCATACTTGAATCTCAATCTTTTTCACATGGCCCCAAAGGATTTAATCATTGATGGAGCAAAGTTTGTTCCAAACAACTTTGCTGCAATTCTTGATCATGCTGACGCTCCATCTGAATTGCACTTTGTGCAAGATCTTCTTGCACATAGTGAGGTTGGGTACGCCTTAACTCAGCCTGAATTATTTTCAAGTCAACAAGTTCTGCGGTTCTGGAGGACTGGAGTTTTTGATGATGGTGGAAAACGAGGCACTCCCAGTATTATCTTCCAAGTGGGTGATTCATCCTATGTAGTCACTCCTGGTACAGTACGAAGAGCATTACATCTTCCAGAAGATTGTACCTTCTCTATACCAGAGGAATCAGAACTTCAGGAGTTAATGGCTGAATTGGGATATGAAAAGAGTCTGACGAAACTTGGACAGTTAAAATGGGCTAATATCAGAAGAGAATGGAGTTTCTTCTTCGATTGCATCACCAAGGCTTTTGGCAACAAGTGTTCAAATTTTGATGCCATCCCAATTCTGAGTCAGCACATAGGGTATGCTATTATCCATCAAACTCATTTTGATTTTGCAACTGGAATAATTGGTTTTATTGGGGATAGGATGACAGAGGATAGAAATGTTGTTTACTTTGCTAGATTCTGTCAACTTATTTACACTTACTGTACTGCTGAACCCCAGTTAGTCAGCACTCAAACCCCACCTTTTAAGGTTGCAAAAAGGTACTTTAATGACCTGATAAATGCTGACACAAAGAAATTAATGGTGAGACCATTACAGATCCCTCAGTCTGTGAAACAGATTCTAGTAAATGCTGATCCTGCTACTTACAAATCTGTTTACTCAAATGTTCAATCAACTCACCATAACCAAAATCCATCAATCTCAGTACCTACCTCTCATTCTACTCAACCTACCCTCAGAACTTATCTCAAATCCTATCTTTCCACTTCACAGACTGCTCAACCTTCTTCTTCAGCACCTACTGTGAAGCCTACATCCTCTAAGCCAAAGAGAACAAAGACTGTTCCTCACACACCTCAAAAGAGGAGGAGAATTACTTTGAGAGATGAATCAGATTCTGAGGATCAGATTCCTTCTTCAGGACCTGTGGTAAATGAAGCTGAGAAGGCAACTTCTCAGAAGGATTCTGCAATTGGGGGTTTTAGGCTTCTCAAGAGGCTTAGACGTATGACGGTTCCTGAAACTCCCAAAGAATCCAAATCAACAAGGAAATACAAGAAACATAGGGCACAAAGGCCAATTTCAGATAATGAGGAGGAAGCAGCTAAGGAAGGGGATCAGGAATCTCTGATCTCACAAGCCAAGGAATTTGCTCCAGTCACTTCTTCTCCATCAACTTCATCTCAGGAACATGTATCTGCCAAGGCTAGTTCACCTTCTGTGTCTCTTGTTGATCCGGGCACAAGTGCTGAAATTGATATTCAGAACCTGGTTGTGCCTGAAATACTTTTCTTAGAAGCTCCAACTGCAAATAATCCTTCCACAACACCTGTTACTGATGCTGTTCAAACTCCTGAGTTATCACTAACACCTTCTCTGCATCAAGATGCTGATGATCAGATTTTAGGTGAGCATCAGGATATGGTGGTTGATCAGAACTTAATATCAGATCAGCAATTAGAGGATGCTGAAGCCTCCATTGCTACTCACACTGTTGTCTTATCAGAAGATACTGATTCTCTAAGTTCTGATGCTGCAAATATTGGAGAAACTGGTGAGGCTGCTACAACTGTAGATGCTGATGAAGCAGGTCCTTCAGGACATACTCCTCAACAGACTCTTCCAAAGTCTGAACTGGTAAAGAAGTTTGTTATCAGGGATGCACCAGTACCTTGGAGTGAAACTCCTGCAGGTCAGGAGTGGACTAAGGAATGGAACTCAGTTTCCTGTGTTCCAAATACTTTACATCTTGCTGAGCACTTGACTAAAGCTGATGAAATGTTACATTCTGATGATTTTAAAACCCAGCTTAGAGTCACTGCATTGAGTACTAAACATCTACAAGGTCTTCATTCTAACACTCATGCAGAGCTACACAAGATTCAGGAGAACTTTATCAAACAGGAACACGTTTGGAAAATTGATAAGAAAAAGTTCTTCCAACCTACCATTGACAGGGTTGCTTATATTGAGAAAACTCAAGAGAAGCAACAAGCTCAGATTGATCAAATTCTGACAAATCAAGCTTCTCAGCAATCACAACTTACTGAAATCCAGATCTCAGTGAAACTACTTATCTCTCTTTTATTACCTGTTGATGCCAAAAAGGGGGAGAAGGTAATTAAGTCCAAATGCAAAACCAACAAGACACTACAAGGAAATGATGATGGAAAAGATGACCAAGGAAACTCTGGAATGGGTAGTGGTCAAAGTCAAGGTAGAAGAATTACATAAAGACAAGATAGTCACAGAATAAGTTCTGATACTGGGAAAAGAATAAGTTCTGCTGCTGGTACAAGGATAAGTTCAAATGAACTTCTAGATCTTGATGAGGAAATGTCAAGACAGTTATTTCTTCAAGAAAATCCAGGGATGGACTTGGAAAATTTAAAGGAAGAAGAAGCCAGACTTAAATCAGAGAAAGTCACATCTAAATCTGAAGCTTCTGGTAAAAAGTTACTTCCAAAACCTAAAGGCATTGTGATCAAAGAAAGGGTACATACTGAAGAAACTTTGGCTAGATCACAACCACAGATAGATCCAAGATCCAAGGGTAAAGAAAAGGTTGGTGAACCTATCAAGCCTTATGTACCTCCTGAGGAAGAAGAAATTACTGATGGAAAAGATGATCTTGCTCTGACTTCAAGAAAAGTTCTTAAAACAACCTCTGACATGGCTCAAGTTGTTCAGAGTCAAAAAATTGTAAGTTCTGATATTCAGAAGAAGCAAGTAACCTCTGACATAGCTCAAGTTAACTTGATATCAGAAGATAGACCAAAGACACTCCTACCAGGATTCACTAAAGCAAAACAGACTCAACCTTTGAAGACTACTGCAAGTGGTTTTGAAGCAAGAGTAGTTACTGGAAAGGAAGCAAGAGTAGTTACTGAGAGGTAACAGTTTCATATTGTAACAGAGTTTATTGTTTCAATTAAGTTTGTTACTCAAGTTCTTTAAGTTCGATTTGAGTGTACTATACACTGTATTTACCCCCCTCTACAGTGTGTGTGTGACCTAACATACCAATTATCTATCAAAAAGACATCAACATTCAATTTCATATATCATACAATTGTTAACTCCTAACAACTGTAATATTTCAAACAATATTGGTTTGATAAATAAAGCAACATTAACCAATATTGACTTGTTTGCAATCTTAGAAAAATATCCTAAGTTCCATATACTTTGATCCATTGAGTATTGCACCTATTATCAAAGTGTTTAGGAATTTGCAAATAAGTATAAAAATTATTCTAACTTGACAATATATGGTTACTTCTAATTAAGCAATCAAACATTTTAACTATAGTTGTACGTAAGAAAAATTTCCACACTTTGTATATTAGTATGAGTGACTGAAGATAAGCATTGATTACTTAGAGGAGTTCTAAGTAATGTCACAAATACTAATACTTCACAATTAGTTCATATTTAAACTCTTCACTAAGTATCATTAACTGATATAAGTCAAGAATTAGCACACAACTAATCATGCTACAATCATGATTCTGATTTCAGTGAATTCTTGAGATGTGAACATTGCTAAATTTACTAAAACCAAAATCTCATAACTAACTTATAACACATAAGTTACAATCAATATACTAGATATCAATTGTTGACAGATTTAGTTATAATCAATCATGCTGCTTATTTATTTTAAGTTAGTTTGAATTATGGAGCAAATAATGTCATTGAATTGCTTCAATTTCCATAATCCAAACTAGCCAAAATAAATATTAAATAAATAAATATTAAATGTCTATGAGGTAGATATTAGCACTTAAATGTTTTTATATTTATCCTTGAATAATCACCAATAGGATATATGACTTATATGCATGGCAATCACTCTCTGGATAATTAGTAAATTTAGAAATACTTTCTAAGCATATAAAATATTGAGAGTTTTATACACATGACTTAGAAAATACTTCAACTTTCAATATTAGTGATTTTAGAAATAAACATTGATTACTTAGAACAAAAATTCTAAATAATATCACTAATACTAAAAGTACCATAATTATTCACACATGATACAAATAACTGTGCTGCATATTATTTTAATATAATTCAAATTATGAGACTTATTATGGAATAGAATTGTCTACAGTCATGATTTAAATCAATTAAAATAGTATTCAAACTCAATGCTATAATACTTAACTATCACAAATGTATATGACATTGTAATCATGATAATCAAGATAGTAGCACTAAGTACGAGGTACTGGATTACTGATAAATTCATAAGTTCTTTAAATATTGAAGATTTAATACTTGTGAACTTATATAAAGAATTCCTTACAGATGGGATTTCCAACTAATATACAATGAATGATATCACACACTTACAACCCAGTCTTGAAAGATTAGTTTTAACAAGTGATTTAATAAGTATTTCTGCAAGTGACTCTTTGACTAAAAGACATGCTCTCGAAATAAATGATACCTAGCGTGAAGGTGCCTTGTCATAGAGTGTTCCACAGAGTTGTTGGATTTGA
Organism: Apium graveolens; assembly: GCF_009905375.1. NCBI lineage: Eukaryota > Viridiplantae > Streptophyta > Magnoliopsida > Apiales > Apiaceae > Apium > Apium graveolens. The sequence continues at coordinate 39,311 of NW_027418339.1, forward strand.
AGTTGTTTCTCATCATAACAGGAAATCAATCTTCTTCCATGAAGTTGACAGCTTCCTGAGATGCTTCTCCTGTCACTTAGGTTGACAGCTTCAGAGATGCTTCTCCTGTGTTTCTTACAACCTGCATAATCTGTATCTATATATCCAAATATGTTAAGCATAATATCTTTAGGGTACTTTACTCCAAGAGTTGGTAGTCCCTTAAGATATCTAATAATCTTGTTAATAGCTATAAGATTGAATTCTCTAGGATCTACTTAGAACCTTGCACTTTGGCATCTTGAGAACATTACATATTGTCTATTAGCATTTGAGTAAAAGAGTGTGCTTGTCATACCTCTACAGCTTATCATTTTACTTGAGTTACACTGATCAAGCTTTAATGGTTTCTGTTGGTAAGTAGTCTTGGCATGTTCAGAATCTTCCAAATTTTACAACTTCAAAAGATCCTTAACTTACTTTTATTGCCATCATTCTTTTGGTTTACTTGTGCTCCTAAAAGAATTGTTCTTTTGGCTTGCTTGATCTCCTAAAAGAATTATTCTAATGGCCTGCTTGAAGTAAACCCAAAAAGAATTGCATCTTTCCAACATGCTCCTCCATACCTACTGTAACACCCCCAAATCTGGGGTCGGGGATCCGGGTTGTCACGAGTTCCATTTCCCTTTATAACACCCAATCTTAATAAACAATCAACTACTCTGTACTGTGACCCCATAATAAACACACACACCACAAGTTATAGTCTCAGAGATGAATATCCAAAAATAACACGAGTCATTTTATTCCACAATTATATGCCATTACACCTTAAAAGGGTTTCTGTATAAATTTACATTTCTTTGTCATTATTACAATTGATAAAGATACATAAGTCTGGTACATCAAAAGTTGAAAGCATAGCCTATTGGTAGTTCCTACCTCAGCTACAGTGACATCAACGCCTTTAGGAAACTGCGGAACGTTTCCTATCCGCTCACGAATTGGGAGCTTGGTCCTGTTCATCTTGTCTATCTGATGTTATGTGATGAAAGAAGAAAGCAAGGGTGAGCAATAAGCTCACCGAAATAATATGTATAATGATTAACAATATATGAGCATTCTCATAGTACTCATGAAAGTCTTGGTCAAGTAAAAAAATGAACCAAGTTTGATATCTTATCGCGACCAAGTCGCAAAATATTCAGTATATATGTATATATACTTTTCAAAATCTTGGAAGTCCTCTTCCATGCATAATATACACAGAGTTCCAGTTGATAACTGTATAAAAATATCATTGCAAGGTGATCTCATATATCTAACATTGTCTCAACGATTTTGTGAAAATCTTTGTCATGCATAAGATAATCATTAACCAGATATAAGTTGAAAAGATGAAGTTACAAGATACTTCAATATACTTATATCTTTTCCGGATACTACTTGAACTACCACCGTTCAAGGTATCATCAGTTTCAAAAGTTCATCACATAGATGAGACTACAAGAAAAGACTTGAATAGATTCAATCTTTGAAATATCCTCAAAATGAAATGAAGTTACGAGATACTTCATTTGATGAAAACATCATTTTGAAAACTCGACCCTGCCAACACTCAACAATCGCCCAACCGTAGCCTTTCTATCGAAGTGCTCTGGGTAGTGTTGCAGAAATATCCAATTGGATGATGAACTCATTACGGGAGTTTGCCGCGCCAGGAAGACCACTCATGATGATCAGTCGCAGTAGTGCAACCCCACCATTTTCTACATGTAGAGGAGAACAGTCGGATTTACTTGTCAACCGAACGCTGGACTCCTAAGGAATGGACCGTCTTAGCGGAACTTCCAGGCCATTTGGGCCAATATAATAAGGCTGGGCCGGCGCCACTCGACCACTTACGCCACTCCTAGTTCAGATGAAATCCATGACTCTGAAACGTAAAGCTCGTCCCCCCTTTCCCCAAGTAGAAACTTGTTGATATGGCTCCACCAAGAAGTCGTATCTAGTTGGAAAGGAAAACTCACCGATATTTCCCAGGCGGTGCTTGTTAATGGATTAACTTGTTCCAAGAATTTTACTTCCCGAGTGTTGGGTAAGTAATCAAAAACTCTTTTATTAAAACAGCAACCTTGTTGCGAATATAAAATACACCACAGAGCCGGATCCCTCAGGTTTTGAGCGAGTATTTAAATCCCCTTCGGAAGGAAGATCTTAAATTAAAAAAAATGAGTTTTGGGATCCGCCCTAACCTTTAAAAATCATTTTGAAGACTCAAAAACATTTTTAAGAATGTTTGGAGTAATGTTGATTTAATAAAATAAATCAGTCCCAATGTATTAGAAAATATCTGAATATTATTATTTAAATAATATTCCCATAAAGAATAATCTTTATAAAAATAATTGAAGTAGAAGTTTTAAAACTCATACTTGAAATGAATAATAAATAACCAAAGATATACTTATACGAAAGTACGATCTTTATTTGAATAATCGAAAATAAGTTTGATTATCGAAACATTATTCTTTAATAAAATAAAGAATATTATTTAATAAAATAAGCGGAGTCATAAGTCCTTGAATGAATATTCGAAACAATATTCATTAAATAAAATAAGCGGAGTCATAAGTCCTCGAATGAATATTCAAAATAATATTCATTAAGTGAAATAAAGTTATCGAATAAACCTTATTCGAATAATAGTTTTGAAAACTATTTATACATATATATATAAATATATATATATATAATATACTCGGGAACATCGTCTCCCGGTTTAGAAAATATGTTCACCTTTGGGTCCCCTATACTAAGGGTTTACGCAACTACTGCTTATCTCTAGCATAGGTATTATGCAACTTATAAGCAATTGAATCAACAATTAGATATCAAGATTACGAAACAGACATGCATATATACCATATTAGCATGCTCCAGTATATCGCAAGATTTGCTAATAACAATCATGCACTTATCACAAGATAATGCATATGCATATATACATCACAACAACAGTATAACGGGTAGAAAACTTGCCTGAGCGACTAGGGGTGACAAATGGCTTGGGACGAGTCTGGTAACCTATAAACAACATATAAGTTGAAATTAAACCAAAGTCGCTTATGAATCTATACTTTACCCAATTAGACTCTAACACTCGCTTTGCGCTCAACGATTCTCTTAAGTCGCTCGAGTACCCTCGGCTCCACCATTTTTAATAAATTAACCATTAACTGTTTTAAGGCGATTCTTTTGCGAGTGCCTTACCAACTGCCTAATACACTTTACATAAATGATTCATACTCCAATTAGTCCTTTAAGGTCTTTAACCTATGTTTCAAAGTAAGGCGAGGGGTAATGGTTCGTTCGCGAAACGCCGTTACTTAAAACGGTGGTTTCTCCTAAACCGTACATCGGATTCAAACGAACCACATAACAAAACGAAGCTCGTAAAATGAACTATCTAATCATGGTAATGGTCAAAATCTAACAGTGAGTCCTCGGGTCCTGATTGTTAAGAAAAAAATAGTCTAAAGTAAATCGGACATTACGACGGCTATGTTTACGCGATTACCAATTTTTATCCTACTCTAAATCAATCACCAATCAACCACAATTCAACCATACAACCAAACTCCATATTTACAATGCAACAACAGCCCCAACAACTCAATATTTCCAAATTTATACTACTTCCCATCATGAACTAAAAGCTTTACTTAAGTTTTTTAATTAATCAACAAGATTTACAACTCCAAACACATCACAAAACCAACACATCTCTAAATACTCAATAATAAATCTTCTCATGAACCATACTAAACAAAAAAGCTCTAAATATACAAAAGTAGGGCTAGGGTTTTAGATTATACCTTCCTTGGTGAGTAGGAGTAACTAATTAGCTTGGAATCACCCTTAAAAGTCCTTACCCAAGCTTAATCTAAACAAAAACTCAAGAACAAAATTTTAAGTTCTTGAAAAACATTATTCACCCTCTTTTTCCATGAATTTTAGGAAGAGATTGTGAAGGAATTTGAAGCTCAAACTTATAGGATAGCTATATCTATGCATAAGGAGTATTAGATAATTACCTCACTAATTAAAAAGGCTTGGATCTTGGAGTTTGGAGTTTTCTTTCTTGAAATATGAAAAGGGCCGAGAGCTTTCTTGAAGAAAAGTGAAGTCAACTTTGTGTTTTGGTGAAATGAATTGTTGGTTGGTTGTTTTTGGCTTTTGTTTTAATTATTTACCTTTTAACCATGGTAATTTTTGTGTGGTTCTTAATCAACCAACAACACACTTCTCTTTGGTCATGCTTAGGTCATCATGTTATGTCATCCTCCCACACTTGTCCTCTTCTTGTTGGTGAGATGACATCACTCTCCACTAACCCTTTGATTAACTCCTAATTACTTGGCTAATGACCACTGATCTGTTATACGGTTCGCTTAACTTTCGTTTTCGTTTATCGTTTGAGGGATCATACACGGGATCTTATTACTTGGGTTTCCTTAACATTTCTCAATACATTATATTCCTTTTATGACCCTCTCTTATAATCCTTGAATTTAAATCCTTTTTATCATGTTACCTTATACTCAATTCTTTCGGTATCTGGTGGATTTTCGGGAAAAATCAAAGTGTTTGAATTTGGATTCTGACGATCTTTACATACACTTATATATCATATAGAGTACTAATAAGATCTCAGAATAACAATAAAAGAACCCCTACAAAGTGTGGTATGAAAAGTTTTCTTATTCAGCATAATCAGCAAAATCACTATTCATAAGGGTTACAAAAAGTCCAAAATTTTGGGGTTATTACAGTCTCCCCTCCTTAAAAGGATTCCGTCCCGGAATCAAATAAAAAAGAAATGGGGTACTTTTCTAGCATTGCGCTCTCTAGTTCCCAAGTTGATTCTTCCACATTATGATTCTGCCATAGCACTCTGACTAGCTTGATCACTTTGTTTCGAAGCACCTGCTCCTTCTTATCCATAATCTTTACTGGTTTCTCCACGTAAGTCAGATCTGGTTGCATATCCACCTGCTCGTACTCCACTATGTGTTTGGCATCCCGATGATACTTCCTTAGCATTGACACATGGAACACATTATGAACTTGTTGTAGGTTCGGGGGTAAGGGTAGCTCGTAAGCCAACTTCCCAATCCGTCTTAGTATCTCAAAAGGTCCAATGTATCTTGGGCTTAGTTTTCCTTTCTTTCCGAACCTCATTAATCCCTTCCAAGGGAATACCTATAACAACACTAGGTCCCCTACTTCCTATTCTTTATCCTTTTGTGTCAAATCAACATACTTCTTATGTCCATCTTGGGCTACTACCAGCCGTCCTCTGATTAGATCAATTATATCCTTGGTCCTTTGGACCACTGCGGGTCCGAGCATCTTGCGCTCTACAACTTCATCCTAAAATAAGGGAGATCGACATTGTCTTCCCTCAAGGATCTCATAAGGCGATATCTCGATACTGACATACGATCTATTATCGTAAGAAAACTCAATCCGCGTTAAGTGATCATTCCAAATTCTTTCGAGTCTATTGCACAGACCCTCATTATAGCTTCTAGCATTATAGCTTTTGCTTCTCAATACCCATTCTTTTCCAGTTCGTAATATTATACTGGTTATACTATTGCTCGTTAGCGTTCTATAACCTTTTAATAACCACGCCAACCTTAGTATCACAAACGCGTTAGATTCGGAATACCACGCACTGATACTACTTCCTTTTGCTGCTTCCATCTTTGAAAACTTGATCTATCGTATAGAAGTAAAAGATTTTATTGAGAGATCACTATGATCATGAACACTTATTACATTGCATAGTTAGTACAGAAGGTGGCCAGCCTTTTGTACTTGACAAGCAATTAAACAATAGATGGTATCCTACTAGGCTTCTATCACACAGATAGGTAGTCATTCGGCAATACCTCCCCTTCTGGAAGGGTTGTTCTTCTCAGCTTATATGAAATGAAAAGGAGAGAAACGAATGAATTGAAGAGAATTGTATATATATAAAATATACTGCCACAAAATATCTGGCTTGGAATCTACCTCTGAACTATAGAGGTTTGTCATAGGAGAACAAAACATATATGTATATATATCAACATCAAGTATTATAACATCGTATTTCACGTGTCTGAATATTTACTATTCCGTCCATCATTCTATGGACCCATGCTCTTGCTCGAGCTTATAAACAATCACCATTAAAACTCCCTCGACAGCGAAAATCGAATCTGGGATTTCATTCTAAACCTCCTCGTTACTAGAATTCTATGCTTGCACCGCAACCTTCCTCATATAGTAATACGACTCTCTATTGATAAGAAGAAATAAATATTCAACAGGTAGATAATCAACTTAATTAGTCTATCAATGATAACTTATACATCACCACGACCCGATTAGTGGTACTTAATCTCAACATCCATTACCATACAACTCTCGCGGTTGTAATCGGCTCATTATTCAAAGAATCGTTGATGCATTACTATAGTCCACCACGGACCTACGATAGTCATTCGTTTTCCTTGGAATCTTAATAGCTAACAATACGGAGTCCATACCAGTCGTATCGAATTCTTCTAAGGAGGTAACATGATCACCGCTCATGTTTCATGAAGAACACTCCTGAACTTGATGCATAAATGACATGAAGCAAATAAAATTTCAGAAGAGTTTTAATGAAAGCAACGATAGTAGGTTAATACCATTATTAACCATATGTCTTTATTAGTAGACATGAAGCTCAAAGGTTCATTTAGTCCTCTCGTAACATGTTCCTGGCTTATCTCAAGATAGGACCTTCTAAAATAGATAGCCCGCTCAAAGTGCTAACATGAATTAAATCTTTACCAAACTACTATTACGGTTGAGTATCGTACAATCATCAGAAGAAATGTCAATCTTTCAAACCATAATACAACCTTCACGGCTTTAACCATCGTCACTGTATTCCTCTAGCACGTGTGCTTATAATTGTCCTCTTACACTTAAAGTGTCGGCCACCCCTTTGACCTTTCCTGATAGTAAAATTTTCTTACAATCAATGTCATTTTTTAACCACCTCCAAATAAATTTTCTACCTCATTTCAATCACTGCTTATGTGAAAATGCTTTTCTTAAGTCCTGGTGAGAAGAAAAAAAAATCACCATTTTTTCCATAAGTCATTGCCTTAGTCTTTAGATGTGAACATTGCCACGATTGACTCTCGGTCATACTTAGGACGTCTCTTATCTTGGGTTCTTCTTGTTTTCACCAATCTCGACCCTCATTGGGTCGATCTATACTTTCTTATGGTTCAACACGTGCCCTACCTGGCATTATTATAATTACGTCATATTTCCTTTATCAAAATTTCTATTCTTGAGAACTTTGAATATTACCTTTTCTCCTTGTAAGACCTCTAAGGTTATCCTTAAATCCTTCATCAGGTACACCCTAGGCACAGGGCATATCAAGATACCATTTACTAATACCAGAATCATTGTCTATATACTTTTGAAAAATTTCTCCACTGATCCTTAAAGGTTGTTGTTACCTTAATCCTTTCCAATTTATACTGTCAAAACTCATGCTTTCCCTATTAAGGGTGAAATTCCAACCTTTATGCATTCCCCTATGATTCATTTCAAGTTATCGGGGTTTTATCCTTAATTCCAGCTTTACAAGATACTTACACTCTTCCATGGATAAATCAAGTCATATATACTTGATAGATTACCTTATTCAATCATTCTCACTTCGATAGTCTATACTTAATTTCACAATAGCATCCTTATTCAAACTGAGGTCAATACATATGGCCTCCAAAAGATAACAACGGTTTTTTTTTGCTTTGCTTGCCTAATTTGCTAATGACAACAGGGATGTTCTGGAAGATATTGGTCGTGGTCAACATGAAATTCTTCTTAATAATTCCTTATTTACTTTTGTTGTTTATCTCAACAGTCATCTCAATATTGGGATATCTTTCATACCTGGCGTCTCCCTTTCTGGGTATCAAGCCACCGGTCCTACACTTCACATTCTTAAAGGTCACTTCCTTCATCCAATTTTCCTAATTTCTTATTTCCTTGTCTCCTCAGTCTATCCGCGCCTCATTATTTATCCTTCGAACTATCTCAAGGTTTCCTCGAATCCTCCCAACTTACAGGGGATAAAATATATGTATCTCTTATGCCTTCAACCATCAATTTTAACTCATGGTGAATCACCCTCATCCTGACGATTACATACTTTTCTATTTCTATTGCTACGAGTCTTTAGGGTTTCCTCATACCCAACTCCCTTATCATTCCTCAAACTCTATTGCCTTTATATTCCTTTCCACTTCAGTTTCTTTTTATTTTCCTTTCTCTTATCATTATTTCATGAACCAACACAACATAAGCATTGATTTCAAACATCCCGTCATTCTGGATTCGTGTCCTCAGAATGAATCTTGACAACTTTTACAACTTAGATTCATAATTCATCATACTCGTCTGCCTTTGTTCTGGATCTAAAGCTTTTACACTATCTCCATAACCTTGGGAAGTACTTTCCTGAAAACAATTGACTGAACTTAAATCAGTTTATTATAATCTCTTGCTCCGTGCCTTCCTTGGCCTTTCACCAGCGGGTGGCCTCTCTCTTAGGAGGGTAAGTGACAAAAACAGTCTTTTATGACTCGTCAATCATTTAGAATCTCAAATGATTCCTGTATTTCCTTTAGCCAGGCTCTTGCCTCGACTGGGTCAGCTATTTCCTTGGAACTCTGAGAGCGTAGCGACTTAAAGGTCATGAAAGAATTTCCTACCGCATTGTTTCCTCAATGTGGTGGTTGGGAATAAAAGTATAAGTTCTGTTTAGACAGGTCCATGAATTTTTGTATAGGAGTACCGTCTCGGGTTTCCTTATCTTGCTGGACTTCTGTTTTCTCAGTATGAAATGTTTCATCCTTCTCCCATAATCAGGGTTATCTTATACGCTAAAATCCTTGTTTTTCATTTCATTATATGATGGGTTCTTTCTTTCTTGATGGCGACCTCCCTGACTATCACATTCAGGGTTTGCCCTAAATCTTATTCCTCGAACTATGACTTTCATCTAAGATCCAGTCCTTAAGCTCTTGAACATTTGGAACCCAAATTTTGTAGGGATACCTGATTATTCCCTCATCATCTTTCTAGGTATTAATCTCTTCTCTATTTGTTGGCTCTCTGCCTTCATTCATCACTTTTCTGGCACATTATGTTCTTTTCCAATAATTCGGGTTGTATTGCAATCTCAAACAGCTTTTCGGTACCGGCTCCGGTTACCTTCACTTCTATTTCCATTTTCTCAAAATCTCTTATAAACTCTCCCAAAGACATTATCATCTTGAGTCTCTCCTTTTTACTAAGGGCATCAGCCACCACATTGGCTTTCCCCGAATGATAAAGAATCTCCCAATCATAATTCTTGATTAGCTCTAACCGCCTCCTCTGGCGTATATTGAGCTCTTTCTACGTAAAAATGTACTAGAGCTCCTATGGTTTGTGTACATCTTGCACTTCTCTCCATACAAGTAGTGCCTCCAATCTTTAGGGAAAAACTATTGCCATGAGCCCAAGCTCATGGGTGGGGATATCGAATTTTATATTCCCTTAATTGTCTTGACGTGTACGCGATTACCTTGTTGTGCTGTATAAGAAGCACACTAATTCCTTATGCGAAGCGTCACTACAAATCACAAAATCTCTTTTTCCATCTGGCAACGCCAACATAGGAGTCGTCACCAACCTTTGCTTCAGTTCTTGAAAGCTGTTCTCGCATTTCTCTGTCCATTTAAATTTCTCAGTCTTATGAGTAAGCTGCGTTAAAGGGGATACTATCTTTACGAACTTGAACGAACCTCCTGTAGTGACCGGCCAATCCTACCTCTGGTAGTCGCCCTAACCATGGTCATCAATTCAGTGGTCCTTTATTCATTCTTGTCGGGATCCTTTACGGGATCCTTCTCAGCAATAATCCCTTCTAGGACAACATCCTCAACCGCTACATCCTCAATATGAACATCATCTGGTCCCATGTTAGGATGCTCTATCAGATCCACAATCTGATCTCCAATAACTAATAAAACATCATCGCATTGTTGATCCTCAACCTCAGGGTTCGGAGTCCCGCTACCATATACGATAACGAACTACGCTCCTATCACGATATTTATAAGGGTTCCCATAAGGGTTTTAACTGTCAGTACTACGTTAGGTAGTCCGACTATGAACTTGGCAAGAGTTCTTATTTATCTTAGTGAACTTATTATTTTAACGTCACTTCATCTCTGAGGTTTATAACGTTTAGCTCTGATACCATTTCTGTAACACCCCCAAATCCGGGGTCGGGGATCCGGGTTGTCACGAGTTCCATTTCCCTTAATAACACCCAATCTTAATAAACAATCAACTACTCTGTACTGTGACCCCACAATAAACACACACGCCACAAGTTATAGTCTCAGAGATGAATATCCAAAAATAACACGAGTCATTTTATTCCACAATTATATGCCATTACACCTTAAAAGGGTTTCTGTATAAATTTACATTTCTTTGCCATTATTATAATTGATAAAGATACATAAGTCTGGTACATTAAAAGTTGAAAGCATAGCCTATTGGTAGTTCCTACCTCAGCTACAGTGACATCAACGCCTATAGGAAACTGCGGAACGTTTCCTATCCGCTCGCGAATTGGGAGCTTGGTCCTGTTCATCTTGTCTATCTGATGTTGTGTGATGAAAGAAGAAAGCAAGGGTGAGCAACAAGCTCACCGAAATAATATGTATAATGATTCACAATATATGAGCATTCTCATAGTACTCATGAAAGTCTTGGTCAAGTAAAAAAATGAACCAAGTTTGATATCTTATCGCGACCAAGTCGCAAAATATTCAGTATATATGTATATATACTTTTCAAAATCTTGGAAGTCCTCTTCCATGCATAATATACACAGAGTTCCAGTTGATAACTGTATAAAAATATCGTTGCAAGGTGATCTCATATATCTAACCTTGTCTCAACGTTTTTGTGAAAATCTTTGTCATGCATAAGATAATCATTAACCAGATATAAGTTGAAAAGATTAAGTTACAAGATACTCCAATATACTTATATCTTTTCCGGATACTACTTGAACTACCACCGTTCAAGGTATCATCAGTTTCAAAAGTTCATCACATAGATGAGACTACAAGAAAAGACTTGAATAGATCCAATCTTTGAAATATCCTCAAAATGAAATGAAGTTACGAGATACTTCATTTGATGAAAACATCATTTTGAAAACTCGACCCTGCCAACACTCAACAATCGCCCAACCGTAGCCTTTCTATCGAAGTGCTCTGGGTAGTGTTGCAGAAATATCCAATTGGATGATGAACTCATTACGGGAGTTTGCCGTGCCAGGAAGACCACTCACGATGATCAGTCGCAGTAGTGCAACCCCACCATTTTCTACATGTAAAGGAGAACAGTCGGATTTACTTGTCAACCAAACCCTGGACTCCTAAGGAATGGACCGTCTTAGCGGAACTTCCAGGCCATTTGGGCCAATATAACAAGGCTGGGCCGGCGCCACTCGACCACTTACGCCACTCCTAGTTCAGATGAAATCTATGACTCTGAAACGTAAAGCTCGTCCCCCCTTTCCCCAAGTTGAAACTTGTTGATACGGCTCCACCAAGTAGTCGTATCTAGTTGGAAAGGAAAACTTGCCGATATTTCCCAGGCGGTGCCTGTTAATGGATTAACTTCTTCCAAGAATTTTACATCCCGAGTGTTAGGTAAGTAATCAAAAACTCTTTTATCAAAATAGCAATCTTGTTGCGAATATAAAATACACCACAGAGCCGGATCCCTCAGGTTTGAGCGAGTATTTAAATCCCCTTCGAAAGGAAGATCTTAAATATAAAAAAATGAGTTTTGGGATCCGCCCTAACCTTTAAAAATCATTTTGAAGACTCGAAAACATTTTTAAGAATGTTTGGAGTAATGCTGATTTAATAAAATAAATCAGTCCCAATGTATTAGAAAATATCTGAATATTATTATTTAAATAATATTCCCATAAAGAATAATCTTTATAAAAATAATTGAAGTAGAAGTTTTAAAACTCATACTTGAAATGAATAATAAATAACCAAAGATATACTTATACGAAAGTACGATCTTTATTTGAATAATCGAAAATAAGTTTGATTATCGAAACATTATTCTTTAATAAAATAAAGAATATTATTTAATAAAATAAGGGGAGTCATAAGTCCTCGAATGAATATTCAAAACAATATTCATTAAATAAAATAAGCGGAGTCATAAGTCCTCGAATGAATATTCAAAGTAATATTCATTAAGTGAAATAAAGTTATCGAATAAACCTTATTCAAATAATAGTTTTGAAAACTATTTATATATATATAAATATATATATATATATATATATATATATAATATACTCGGGAACATCGTCTCCCGGTTTAGAAAATATGTTCACCTTTGGGTCCCCTATACTAAGGGTATACGCAACTACTGCTTATCTCTAGCATAGGTATTATGCAACTTATAAGCAATTGAATCAACAATTAGATATCAAGATTACGAAACAGACATGCATATATACCATATCAGCATGCTCCAATATATCGCAAGATTTGCTAATAACAATCATGCACTTATCACAAGATAATGCATATACATATATACATCACAACAACAGTATAACGGGTAGAAAACCCTGAGCGACTAGGGGTGACAAATGGCTTGGGACGAGTCCGGTAACCTATAAACAACATATAAGTTGGAATTAAACCGAAGTCGCTTATGAATCTATACTTTAACCAATTAGACTCTAACACTCGCTTGGCGCTCAACGATTCTCTTAAGTCGCTCGAGTACCCTCGGCTCCACCATTTTTAATAAATTAACCATTAAGAGTTTTAAGGCGATTCTTTCGCGAGTGCCTTACCAACTGCCTAATTCACTTTACATAAATGATTCATACTCCAATTAGTCCTTTAAGGTCTTTAACCTATGTTTCAAAGTAAGGCGAGGGGTAATGGTTCGTTCGCGAAACGCCGTTACTTAAAACGGTGGTTTCTCCTAAACCGTACATCGGATTCAAACGAACCACACATCAAAACAAAGCTCGTAACATGAACTATCTAATCATGGCAATAGTCAAAACCTAACAGTGAGTCCTCGGGTCCTGATTGTTAAGAAAAAAACAGTCTAAAGTAAATCGGACATTACGACAGATATGTTTACGCGATTACCAATTTTTATCCTACTCTAAATCAACCACAATTCAACCATACAACCAAACTCCATACTTACAATGCTACAACAGCCCCAACAACTCAATATTTCTAAATTTATACTACTTCCCATCATGAACTAAAAGCTTTACTTAAGTTCTTTAATTAATCAACAAGATTTACAACTCCAAACATATCACAAAACCAACACATCTCTAAATACTCAATAATAAATCTTCTCATGAACCATACTAAACACAAAAGCTCTAAATATACAAAAGTAGCGCTAGGGTTTTAGATTATACCTTCCTTGGTGAGTAGGAGTAACTAATTAGCTTGGAATCACCATTGAAAGTCCTTACCCAAGCTTAATCTAAACAAAAACTCAAGAACAAAATTTTAAGTTCTTGAAAATCACTATTCACCCTCTTCTTCCATGAATTTTAGGAATAGATTGTGAAGGAATTTGAAGCTCAAACTTATAGGATAGCTATATCTATGCATAAGGAGTATTAGATAATTACCTCACTAATTAACAAGGCTTGGATCTTGGATTTTTCTTTCTTGAAATATGAAAAGGGCCGAGAGCTTTCTTGAAGAAAAGTGAAGTCAACTTTGTGTTTTGGTGAAATGAATTGTTGGTTGGTTGTTTTTGGCTTTTGTTTTAATTATTTACCTTTTAACCATGGTGATTTTTGTGTGGTTCTTAATCAACCAACAACACACTTCTCTTTGGTCATGCTTAGGTCATCATGTTATGTCATCCTCTCACACTTGTCCTCTTCTTGTTGGTGAGATGACATCACTCTCCACTAACCCTTTGATTAACTCCTAATTACTTGGCTAATGACCGCTGATCTGTTATACGGTTCGCTTAACTTTCGTTTTCATTTATCGTTTGAGGGATCATACCCGGGATCTTATTACTTGGGTTTCCTTAACCTTTCTCAATACATTATATTCCTTTTATGACCCTCTCTTATAATCCTTGAATTGAAATCCTTTTTATCCTGTTACCTTATACTCAATTCTTTTGGTATCTGGTGGATTTTCGGGAAAAATCAAAGTGTTTGAATTTGGATTCTGACGATCTTTACATACACTTATATATCATATAGAGTACTAATAAGATCTCAGAATAACAATAAAAGAACCCCTACAAAGTGTGGCATGAAAAGTTTTCTTATTCAGCATAATCAGCAAAATCACTATTCATAAGGGTTACAAAAAGTCCAAAATTTTGGGGTTATTACACCTACTCTGCAATTACTTAGCAAATAATCTTGCATAAGTCTTTGTTAGTAAACCAACATATAACATTATCATTATATCACTGCACATATAAAACAATATGTTTGTGCCTAGTGATAAGAGAGTTATTAATATGACGGCTCTACTAGTTCATATTAAACTGTAACTTCAGTTAGAGTGCCGTACCATGTCCTTGATGATTTCTTGAGTAGTATACTAGTTCATACCAACCTAAAGTGAGCTTGTGAAGAAGAGATATACACAGTCCAACAGATCTGCAACTGTAAAGTCCATGAACGGTTGTGCATTGACTTCCTCTGACTCACCAACCAGTAGTACACTTTTACACATCTAATAGTGTCCAATTCCAAGTATAATGTGCATCAGGTTCCTGATATGTCGTAATATCCTCAAGTCTTGTCACTGGTGCTTTCTGTTAGATACTGCTTTCAGATAATAACCTAGCATCCAGTTTATCCTTGTACCAATTATAATATTGTCATTTGGTTTGGATACCAGCTTCCCTACAATCTACTTGCTGACTGATTGAGTTCATCTTGCTTTGCAATCACCCAATCAATCCGGATCTATCAGAGCTTCTGTAGCTTTCTTAGTTTCTTCTACAGATAGAAAACTAGAGAAATAATTATTCATACTCAGTATCCCTGCTAATCATTACTCCACCATCTGGATCACTTAAGAACTAGACTCTGGGAATAATATTGACATCAAACCCTTTATCTCAGCAGATATGTTCTTGTAGTGTCCTCTTGATATTTAATGTGGTGTAGTGTCTGACTAGTTGATCCTTCTATTGCTCCCCATAAGCTGTTGCTGGGATTTCCTGAAAATCCTTACCCTTGCTGACTAGCTTCATTGAAATAATGAGGTGTGTTATACACTGCCATTCCACTGCTTGGATATGAATCATCAATACCATTAATTTCTCATTTAACAGCTTGGAGCATGGAGTTGTTGAATTGTGCACTTAGACTATCTATCACCACTTGTTGATCAACCACAAATGCCCTGTAGGTTGTAGACTCCATTGAGTAGCCATGGAAAATATCCTAACTAGTCTTAGCTGTAAATGCTAAGATCTCCAAACAACTGAAAATATTTAACAACTGAAAACATTTAATTGTTTTCTTCTGTAGAATATTCTCTCCAAACACTTTCTGGTTATCCAATGTTTGCTTCTGTTGGCCATTAACTCATCAGTGGTCTTTATGTATACATCCTGATCAAGGCTTGATCTTACTTGTTGCAAACTGTATTGACCGCTCCAGCTCTTTGGTATTTAGAAAGTCTTGATTAGCTTGACATTTCCCTTGTAGCTTTAATCAAGTTATGGTTCTTCCTTTGTACCACTCCATCATGAAACGGAGCTCCTGGTGCTAAATTTGTCTCAAAATATTCTTGATGTTACATATATTAATCAGAACTGCTTCTTGAATTCAGTCCAATTATCTGAACACATGATCATTTCTTTTACAGTTGCTTCCAGCTTGATCTTCTAATACGATCAATCACCATCTGTGATGTCTTGTCTTGAAAATGCATGAACAACAACTTTATGTTAAGAGTAGTCATGAATCATCAATAAGGTATATCTTTACTTTGATGTGATGTTGTCTTTGACTTCTCTTCCTGACATGCCTCACATTTATCATCCTTCTGAATTCCAGATGAGCCAGTCCTCTCACTAACCCCTTTTCACAAAAGAGTTCCTTGAAATGATGTTCAAGGGTGAGAGCTTCTAATGCCATAGCTAAACTTCTGTCAGATGAAGCTTTATAGTAGAACCCATTGACTTCACCTTTCCTGAGATTCCAGTCTAGCCACGAGCATATCCTTTACTTACTCTAAGAAGAGCAAGCTTCTCAACCTTCCTGCTTCAAATGAGACACTAATCCTTCTTTGAATTGACATTTTGTCATTTGATGCAGAACTGTCTGATAAGAGGATTTGTGCCTTGATTCTCCAGCAAGAAAGATGCTTCAATTGTTATCAATGGCTCCAATAATTAGTTGTTATCAGTGATAGAAATTGTTGACTCCATGATGACATCCCTTTTCTGCATAGCTTGTTCCACAATGAAGACCTTTGATGTCATCTCCAAAGATTATTGACGGAATAGCTTTTATCAATCACATTTGATTGTGAGGCTCTTTCTTTGATCATATTCCTTGAGTATGAATTACCTAGAATACATATAAATCAATTAACCTGTTATGTCCTGCACTCACAAATGGATTAACAGTTCTTGGTACCCAGCTTATCAGTTTGGGTCCAGATGGATTAGACATTTTACTATAAATAGAGATAACAACAGTTAAAACCTTATCATGCTAATTCTTATCTTTGACTGACCATTTTCTCCATTTTAATACCCTTGACAAATTTGTCTCTAGGCTAGGGGAAAATGCTTCCAACCTTACATAAGGAGGACTAGCAGTCTTTGCCCTATTGTAACTCTAAACATGCTTTTTCTATAATTAATGCAAGTACTAAGAGATGCATTCATGGCATAAATATAAGCAAGTATTGTATTAAGAATACATGGCATTCATTCAGAAATATTACACATAAGAATTTGGCAAGACAGGCATGATATGGAACAAACAGAATTAACAAATAAATCACTAATTATATCTAGTCCAATCATGTTGATAAATCTCATCTAGCTATCTCAATCCAATTATAAATTACTACACCTTAACAAACAATTCAGATTAAATGGATAAATCACATTGTAATAGGATATAAAAGATAAGCATAAACAAAGGTCTTATATGCTGGAAAACATATATCTCACTAAAGTAATTAATCATGTTCAACAAATATTCAAACACATATTAAAGATCATCTAAAGTAACATGCACAAGTTAAACATCATGCTTGTGTAAGTGTTAAATATTTAAACACTAAGATCTTATCATGCATTGAATATTGAAAATAAAATATTGCAGTGGTTCAAGAAATTGAAACCTGAGATATGTGAGTTGGATCATCTTCAGAGATTGCTATGAAAGCAAGATATTCGTGATTCTCGTCATCTGGTCCATCCCAACTCTTTCCCGTGTACTATAAGTTTTGACTGGCTGTTTCCCTAAGAAAATATTTCACCTTTGTCTCAACTCATCAATTGAATCCCTACTCATCCTTATTTGTCAAGCTTCTTGTTATGTTGTAGCAAAACCCCTGATAGTTACTTGACACATATTGCTTGTCATAGCTGTAACTATCAAATCTTGTTTCTGTTTCAATCTCAGTCTTGAAATCACCTCTTGAACTGAATCTGTAAAAGTCTCTGCTTTATAATAGATAGGCTTGATCCTTGGATATAGCTTATGTACTCCTTGTGAATCTGATACGACTAAACTTCCCTGACAAGTGAAACACTGCCCTGACGTCCAGTCCCTCAACTACTTCTACCTGAGCTTCTTCTGATTCAGCTATCAGTAACTCTTACATTCTGTCCCGAGGTTCCAACTTTACTGCATGTAATTGAGATATTTGTATGTCCCCACTATTCTATCTAACCTCCACAATTCCTGCCTGTTTGATCTCATTGAATCCCGGATAAATATAGCATTGGTACAAACCACTGTGTGACTATAATCTGGAATCATAGAGTTGTCTTAAAATCTCCGAGAAAAATTGTACCCGTAGAAATTTCATTCATTCCCTGCGTCTAAAAACCCAGTGGTATCCTATGGAGTAAGCCTTTGAGGAAGATCCACAATTTTCGTCTATAGGTCTTGAAATCAGTTTCACTGGAGTAAGAAAACCATTATCTATAATTTCCGTGTTCGGGAATTTTCCGTCTGAATAGCACATGGTCTTCGTTTTCTTCAAAAGATTAAAATCCACTTTAAAAGCCCGGAGGAATCCTAAGTCTACCAATACCTTGAGTACCCTTAATTTAATATTTAAGTAAAAATAAATTTCCAGTATTTTTAATTTTCTTAGAAAATAAATTAATCAAAAATAAATATTTATGTAAAATCTAATTTTCAAGAATTTTGAATTTTCTTAAAAATTAAATAAAACGTAAATTTTTATTTAAGAAAAATTTAAATTTAAGAATTTTAAATTTTATGAAAAAATAAATAAATCAGAAATAATTAATTAAGGGGCTATAGATTTTAATCTTGTGCGCCGACTTTTCCATAGAAAATGATTATATGGCTACCAGAGAAATTTAAATGAGTTTCTGTGGCGATCTCTCCGTAACATATTGCCTTACAAATTTTCTTTTTATAAGCTTCTGTGCGCCGACTTTGATCATGTGTGGCGAGGAGTAATAACAACAGAGAACAATCTATATGGCGACTGGCAACTAGGGACAACTGATAGCGCATTACCTTCTGCGCTTGGTTTCAACCGACTGTATACAATCCATGCGCGTGCACTGCAAATGATTCTCGCGCGTGCTGCCCAACCTATTTTTCCAGCCCATATGCACGCGTGTTCCTCAAGCAGCTGCCAAACCGTTTTCTATTTATGCGTGAGCAGCAAACGGACGCATGCAACTTGTGACATCTACTTTGGTTTAATTAGTTGCCAATTGAATATGCAAGCTGGAGCTGCCATAATACATTTCTGTGAATCATGAAATGAACAAAAGTGGCACCTCATTTTGCTGCTAATTAACCAAAACGAAGAAAAATAAAAATGGCAGCTAAATTCACCCGAAAATAAATTTAAATTAAAACCTTTTATTTACTAAAATTTAAGTAGTAAATTAATTTAGTTAAATTTATAAAATAAATTTATTTAAATTAAGTTTATAATAAACTTATTTAAATTAAATTTATAAAATAAATTTTCTAAATTAAATTTACAAAATAAATTTATGTAAATAAAAAATTAATAAAATAAATTATTTTTAAGGATCCTGATTTGTATATCAATCAGTCAGCTCTGATACCACTTGTTAAGTCCCGAATTATCGTAGAAGGGGGGATTGAATACGATAATCACTAAATTAAAAATTCTTTCAAATCTTTAGCGGATAAAAGATTTAGTGCTCGGTTAGTGGTTTCGTGTTCTTGAGAGAAATAGTGTTTGGAACAATAAAATGAGGAACACAAGATATTCGGGGAAATATATATTCGTATATAAATCCGCGAGGGTGTTGCCACACTCCGGTAAATAAATTAACTGGCTACAATCTAAAAACAACAAAGTTCCTAACTTCTACAAAGATTTACAAATCAAATCCTATACAATGATCTAGCTTTTGTTTGATAAACAAGAATATACAAGAATTAAATCGGGTATTATAACGTTACTCCGGTGAGAAGTTAAACGGATATACAAAAAGCTTGAACTTCTCTGTAAATCTTTGTTGCCATTTCACTACTCTCTAAAGAGAGAAGATGAACATAAATTAATCCAAAATGAATGGCTTCATCTCTTCTGCTGCAAAGTGTAGTCTTTATCCAATAAAATTGTGTGGCTGAGGATTCTATGGCGACCAGGTACAACTTCTCTGTGGAGACTGAGTAATGTTCTGTGACGACCAGGGGAATAGTAGTATTTATACTTGCCTGTGGTGACCAAGTATTACTAGTACAAACACGATTGATTTCTTTTATTCTAAACACCTTATGTGGCGACCTGAAGGTGGAAAACATGTGTGGCGACCAACTACTTAAACAAAACTAAATAAAACCTATAAGTTTGTTATTCATTTCCTTTTATCTGTATTTCTTTTTTTTTCCTTTTTTCCTTTTTGTTTTGTTTTGTTTTTCTTTTTTTTCTTTTTTCTGTTTTGTTTTGTTTTCTTTTCCTTTTTTTCTTTTTCTTTTTTTTTTTCTTTTCTTTTTATTTAAATTTAAATTGTAACTGAATTAATTTATAAAATAAACTTAAATATAACTTATATAAATAAACTAGTTTAGATTTATAAAATAAACTTATTTAAAGTTTATAAAATAAACCATATTAAGTTTATTAAATAAATTATATTAAAGTCCACTAAATAAATTTATTTAATTTACCAATTAAACTTTGAGCTTCGCCAGTCCCCTAAACTGTTTAGCTGTATACCCCGTGCACCCCTTCTCGTACTTTAACAGATAAATGTTCAATCCAAGTACATTCCTCAATTTAAAAATTCTTCTATAAATAATACCCAGATTCCTTTCACGAGCTGTTGACGCTTAGTGCAACTGGTCTGGTTCACAGCCGACTAACCCCGATTCAGGTCTTCGTATTATGGCCTTGATTAAATTGTTAAACTTGCAACAACTTTATCGCTTCAGACACCGACTGTCAATAAAAAACTGTACTTTCACTAGAATCCTTTATGATACTTTAGACAACGTCTTCATTAATCTCTGTCTATACCCTGTCTTCAATTCTTCAGATTCCTATGCTTCATACATTGTTTATCTTCAATCAATGCCAATACACTGAAATCTTCCGGTAGCACTTGTATACTGAATCTTCAACATTTTTGAAACCCTGAAAGTCTTTAAACTTTGTTCTTCACTGAGGCATGATCATATTAATGAACTTCTTTCAGTGACCTGTAGACAGACTTCAGGCCTTCTTCTAATTTTCTGATTCTTCGTCTTTGTCTTGTCTTCATTCTTCCTGATTTCTTGTGTAGACGTAGTATTATTAACCTGTCATGTTCTAGTATTGTTCTCGTGTTGAGTTATCACGTAACTGTTCATACAGCTACGCAGTCTCACCAACAGTGGAGGATGTTTTGGTCAAAGTGGATAAAGTCATCTTTCTTGCTGATTTGTAATTCTTGATTTCGAGGAGGATAAAAAGATTCCCATAATCTTGGGAAGACCTTTCTTGGCTACTAGCCGAACCTTGATAGATGTGCAGAAGGGGGAGCTCACCATGTAAGTGCTAGATCAGGATGTAACTTTCAATGTGTTTAATGCCATGAAATTCCCTACAGAAAATGAGGAGTGCTTGAAAGTAGAGTTCGTCGATTCTGTGGTTACTTCAGAACTTGATCAATTGCTAAGGTCTTATGCCTTAGAAAAGGCCTTGTTGAGGAATTCATATAGTGAAGATGATGAAGGTGATGAGCCCCTGGAAGCGGAAGATGGATATGCCTTTTGAATCTCTTGGAATATAGGAGCTGAACAAATCTCCAAAGTGCCTAAAGCCATCTCTTGAGGAAGCTCCTACACTTGAGCTTAAACCATTGCCTGAACACTTAAGGAATGCTTTTTTAGGTGATGCCTTTACTTTGCATGTGATTATTGCATCTGACCTTTCAGGTAGTGATGTGGAAAAACTCTTAAGGATTTTGAGAGAGTTCAAATCGGCAATTAGATGGACTATAGCAGATATTAAAGGAATCAGCCCTTCTTATTGCATGCATAAAATTCTGCTATAGGAAGTTAGCAAGCCTACTATTGAGCAACAGAGAAGGCTCAATCCAATCATGAAAGAAGTTTTGAAGAAGGAAATTCTCGAGTGGCTAGATGCAGGGATCATCTATCCCATTTCTGACAGTTCTTGAGTGAGTCCAGTTCGGTGTGTGCCGAAGAAAGGAGGTATCATGGTTGTAGCTAATGAGAAGAATGAGCTCATTCCTACTCGGACAGTCACGGGGTGGAGAGTTTGCATGGACTATAGGAAGCTGAACAAGGCCACGAGAAAGGATCACTTTCCTCTGCCTTTTATTGATCAGATGCTTGGCAGATTGGCTAGACACGAGTACTACTGTCTTCTGGATGGCTATTCGGGCTATAATTAGATTTGCATTGCCCCAGAAGATTAGGAAAAGACTACTTTCACTTGTCATATTTCAGAGAGTTTTTTTTGGTTTTTGTGGAGCACCTGCCACATTTCAGAGATGCATGATGGCTATCTTCTCTGACATAATTGGTCAGAATGTGGAGGTGTTCATGGACGACTTCTCTGTGTTTGGCGATTCTTTTGATGAGTGCTTGCAAAATCTGGGCGCAGTTCTTAAAAGGTGTGTTGAGACCAATCTGGTTCTCAAATGGGAAAAATGTCACTTTATGGTGCGACTGGGCATTATTCTTGGTCACAAGGTCTCTAGTAAAGGTCTTGAGGTTGACAAAGCCAAGGTGGGGGTCATTGAAAATCTTCCTCCACCAATTTCTGTTAAGGGAGTTCGCAACTTTCTTGGTCATGCGGGTTTCTATAGGCGGTTCATCAAGGACTTCTCTAAAATCTCTAAACCCTTGTGCAATCTTCTAGACAAGGATGTCCCGTTCAAGTTTGATGATGAGTGCCTAGCTGCTTTTGAGTTCTTGAAGAAGAGCTTGATCACAACACCTGTCATAAATGCACCTGATTGGAATGAACCTTTTGAGATGATGTGCGATGCAAGTGACTATGCAGTTGGAGCAGTTCTTGGGCAGAGAAAGGACGACATATTCCATGTGGTCTACTATGCTAGTAAGACCCTCAATGGTGCTCAACTGAATTATACTACTACTAAGAAATAACTGTTGGCCATTGTCTACGGTTTTGAGAAGTTTGGATCTTATTTGTTTGGGATGAAGGTGACAGTTTTCACTGATCACGCTGCGATTCGATATCTCGTCTTGAAGAAGGACTCGAAGCCTAGATTGATTAGATGGGTTCTTTTGCTTCAGGAATTTGAATTAGAGATCAAGGACAGAAAAGGTACTGAGAATCAAGTCGTTGATCATCTCTCTCTTCTGGCCTACATTGTTTAAGGATGCGCATCACTTTATTTTGAAGTGTGATCGATTCCAGCGTGTGGGTAATCAGTCCAAGAGGGATGAGATGCCTCTTAATGTGCTTCTCGAGGTTGAAGTCTTTGATGTTTGGGGAATCGACTTTATGGGGCCTTTTTTCTCATCTTGAAATAATAAGTATATCTTGTTGGCGGTCGATTATGTGTCAAAATGGGTTCAAGTTAAGGCTTTACTGACAAATGATGTGAAGGTAGTGCTTAATTTTCTTCATAAGCAGATATTCACACGATTTGGGACTCCAAGAGTCATAATCAGTGACGAGGGATCATATTTTTACAATCACAACTTCACTGCTATGATGCAAAGGTATAATGTGAATCATCGAATTGCTATAGCTTACCATCCTCAGACTAATGGTCAAGCTGAGATGTCTAACAGAGAGATCAAGCATATTCTAGAGAAAGTTTTGTGTCCATCAAGGAAGGATTGGTCTTTGAAGTTTGATGAAGCTATTTGGACATATAGAAGAGCATACAAGACTCTGTTAGGAATGTCGCCGTTTCAGTTGGTTTATGGTATGGGGTGTCATTTTCCTGTGGAGCTCGAACATAAAGCGTATTGGGCTTTGAAAAAGTTGAACCTTGATTTGGATGTAGCTGGTAAGAGGAGAATGCTTCAATTGAATGAACTCGACGAATTTCGACTTCAAGCGTATGAAAACAACAAAATGTATAAGGAGAAAGTCAAGAGGTGGTACGATAGGGGTCTGGTGCTTAAATCATTTGTGTCGGGGCAGCAAATTCTTTTGTTCAACTCTCTCCTCCGTCTTTTTCCTGGAATATTGAAGTCGAGATAGTCCGGGCCTTTCATAATCAAAACTGTGTTTCCACATAGAGATGTGGAGATCTTTTAGAATGATCCAGGCCAAGCGTTCAAAGTGAATGGTCAGAGGTTAAAGCACTACTATAGGGATATGGCAAACCATGAGGTGGTTAGTGTCGTTCTATTGTCTACTTGATCTCGAGATTCTACGTCAAGCTAACGATGTAAACCAAGCGCTTCTTAGGAAGCAACCCAAGTTTTTTGTACATTAGTAGATAGAGGAAGAAGGAAAAAAGGAGAAAATCATAAAAAAACAGAAAAAAGAAAAATTCAGTGCCAACTACAGTAGCACGGCGCGCCCGCGCTGAGAAGCGGGGCGGCCGCGCTGAAAAGTCAGTAGCACAGCACGCCCGCGCTGCCAGGTAGAGCGACCGCGCTAGTTTTCCAGAAGCACGGGGCGCTCGCACTGCCAGGCGGGGCAGCTGCACTGGGTCACTGAAGTCGAAAAAAATATAAGGCAGAAAATAGCAGAAAATCGGGGACTTCAATACAAATTCAATTTGTACCCGAATTTCCCTCCTCCACATCCCATATTTCCCTCTCCAAATCAAACCTATTATTCTCATTATTCCCATTATTCCCATAATCAATTCCCACTCCTTTTCCATAACTAATTCTCTCCCAATCTCCTATATATACATACACTTATACACAAACTTCTCCAACACTCTCAAACTCTCAAACACACAAATCTCTCTTTCAAACTTTTATTCTCTCAAGCTTATTCAATCTCAATGGCACCAAAAAGATAACGAACCCAAGTTAGCAGCAGCACCACTGATTCTTCGAGTGCGGGTGGTGTGAGGCCTAGGCTTTCAACTCCCGAGGCTGAGGCTGAGTATGTAAGGCTGCTTTCGAAGATTATAGCCAAGGAGCGTGGTTTTTTGCCATCAGGGAAAGATGGTAAGTTGTTGGAGATGATCTTGGAGATGGGCTAGGTTTCTTTTTGCGAGACACCCGCTGCTCTGCCTATGAGTGTGGTGCCTGAGATATACGCGAATACTAAGGCGGAGAAGAACAGTTTCACGGTGGTTAGGGGGATGATGGTGGAGTACAGTGATGAGGCTATTCGTAGGGCGATTGAGCAGCCCGAGAGGAGGCCAGAATAGGAGAATTGGAATGAGAAGATGCCGGAGGAGTTTAACTTGAATTTGATTGTTGCTACCCTGTGTGTTCCTGAGACTCATTGGAAGTTCAAGAAGGGCATGAACGAGTATGCCACTTTCTCTACATCGTGCATGAACAGGTTTGCATGTGCATGGAATTCTTTTATTTGTGCTAACATCATGCCATCTTCTCACGTGCATGATGTTACTGTGGAGCGTGCACGTTTATTGTGGGGCATTCTTCAGGGGGACTATGTGGATCTTGGGATGGTGATTCATCAGGGTATTTTGAGGTTTCTGTGAGGGAGTATTACGGGTTTTATACCCTATGCGTCAATTATGACGAAGTTGTGTGTAGCGGTTGGAGTTCATTGGCCCGCGCATAAGCAACTGTAGCTCCCCAGTGCCCCGATTGATAGTTTGAATTTGTTGAAGATGACATAGTGGTATAGTGGGAAGACCGATCCTAAGAGGCTTGGATACTCTTATGACCATTTTCCAGATGGAAGGCCAGCTCCTCAGGCATATGTTGGTGATATGGCGCAGGCGAGCAAGATAGCTTGGAGAGCTGAGTTGGGAGAGACCGGTCCTTTGGGATCACAGCACCAGCAACACGAGGAAGCACAGGACAGTACTGGGATGAGTTCAGCGCAGTATAGGCGCTTGTTGAGGAGGATGGATGCGATGCATGACATCCATAGTCGCTTTGCACAGGACCTTACCCAGCAGTTGGGGACTGCATTCAGAGCCACATGAGTTGACATTCAGTGGTCAGTATTCAGTGAGGATTCTGTATATCTGCCTCTAGACACTCCTGACACTCCACCCCTTGAGGGTGATGACCCTAATTCTGAGTAGGTATGCCTGAATCATTGCTATTAACTTCACTAAGGACAATGAATATTTTAAGTTTGGGGGTAGTAGTTAAGGATTATGTGTGTTTGGTGTAAGTCGCATATAGTTACATATTCATGCTAGTTTAGTTCATATAGTTGCATATTTACCATGTAGTAGTTTTTTTTTGTTTTTTTATTTATTTTTCCATTATTTTGTATGATAGTTTGTTCATATAGTTTCATGCATTTGCATTATATCATGATCCCTTAGATAATTTTTCCGATTAATTTGTGATATTGATGCTAGTATAGTGATGTCGTGCTTAGGGATGTTAAGTCTCATCGAGTTAATTTGCATGCTAGAGACAATTGTATTTCACTAAGTCTTATAGGTTGCTTGAGGGCTAGATCATGGTCATGGTTTATTTGTTTGTCAAGGTTTAATCGCTTGTTTATATTTAGAATTTAGGATATTCTCTTAATGATAAAATAGCATGGAAATTTAAAAATTGGAGAAAATTGGATTTCATTGCTAGTTGTTGTGGTTAGGTGTCAAATGGCTAGTAGTCGGCTCATTTTATATGAGTAGTCTAGGGTTGAACGAGATGGAGTTAAACACACTCGTTCAGAAATTTGTGAAAGAAAAAAAATAAAGACAAGAAAAAAAGAAAAAGGGAAAAATATTTATTTATGCATAATTGATCACGAGTGGGCTCTTTAATACTCGAGTTATTAAGTTCTTAGGGGACTTTGTGCCTAGTGACCTAAGGCTTTTTATAGTCTGGGATCCACTAACCTAACGCTCGCTACATGGGTATTATTGTATAAGTGTTTATGAACCTCACACATTGCACGGTCAAATAAGCATATTTGTGTTATTTTTGTGTTGTAAATAAAAGCATGAATCCATGTAAAACTCTGATATAAGAATTGAAGTGTTATAAATTATTTTGAGTTTAGCTTTTATTCTATTTATAACCTTGTGATTGCCTTGATGAGTAGTGAGTCATGATTATTGATCTAGTTGCGATATTATATCTGTAAGCATTTGCACACACGCACGTTTCTGGCTTGTAAGTTGATTTGTGGGATTTGATTGATCTTTGTGCGAATAACTGCATTTGTTGAGATGTTTCTTGTTAATTGGTTTAGTTATTCTATGGGGATCGTTGCATTCATATAGTTTGCATTCATGCATTTTTATTTCTTGTTCTTTGAGTCTGTTTATGCTTGAGGACAAGCATCGATCCAAGTTTGGGGGTAAGTTGAGTGGCATTTATGTCATCTTACAACGCTCCGTAAAGCTTTAAATTGGTATTTTGTACTCGAGTTAAAGGTGTTTTTAACGTGTTTTGTAGTATTTTTGTATTTCAGGCATTTAACAGGAATTCAGGTGATCTAGCATGGTTTTGATGCTAATATGGTGTTAGGATGGTGTCAAGAAGATTGCTCGTGAAAAGACCAACTCAAACCGACAAGAAAAGAAGAATTCAGGAATTTCTCTAGAGAGTCAGCGCGCTCGCGCTATAGTAGCGCGCGCCCGCGCCAGGATTGCAGAAGACTTCTAATTTGTATGGGTTGCTATATAAACATAACTTATGTTCATTTTTCTTTACAAGACGTACCAGAGCTTAAGGAGAAGGCGTAAAAAGACCGTAGAGCACAATTAAACTAAGGCGAAGAGGATCTAGTTTATTCTTGTGATTCTTTGTTTTAAGTTGTAACTTTGGATGCTAGTTTTCTTACTTGTGAACCTATACTCTTATTTCGTACTTGATTTTATTATTTATTCAGTATAAAAACTACGTTTATTATACCATGCTTTCATCAGAACCCACGTTGATGATGAGTCCGATTATGGGCTAATCGTTATCGTGGGGTTCTAGCGGATTTATTCATGGATTTCTTTAGTTAATTTGTTTTGATGCCTTAGTGTGTGGTGATTGTATGATATCCTAATATTGGTTGTGTTTATTCGTCTTATGAGCGTCGCGAACTTATAAGATAGCGTGTTAATCTCTAATGAAGCGAAAGTGAATTTAGGGGTTTAGAACTTGCCATGCTAGCATAGGTTCATGTATTTGATATGCATGATTCGTAGGTAATTTTACCCATCTTACTTGCCCTATGTAATCTTGATTGATAACTTGTGCATTAAACTGTTATGTTGTCAAATTCTATAGATATATAGGGTCTCAATATAATTGGTGTCTATTTAGCTTCTATCTCTTTTGTGGATATCTGGTAGTATGGTATTCGTACAACAAAAGTTGGCGTTTATCAGTTTCGTGTTATCTGATTAGTGTCATCACCATTACATGCTAAGGTTAAGAAGGAAAAGGCTATTGAATGAAGTTTTTAATGAAGTTAGAATCCCATGTTTGTGTCATATAGTATTTAACTCTCTTAATTCTCTTAGTTAATGTTCTTTAGTATAATCTCTTAGTTAAGCGTAGTTAAAACAATCTTAATTTGTTATTCATCTTAGCATTGGATAATAACCATACCATTGTTGCATAAATAAATTGATTAAAATTAACCTAAACCAGTCCCTGTGGGAATGAACTAGAATTAATTATGTATTACTTGCGATCATGTATACTTGCGTGAATATTAGCGCGTGTTCTAGCCCTAACAATCACAACAACAGCTATACGGGTAAAAAGTTTGCCTAAGCGACCGGGGGTGGTAAAAGGCCTGGGGTGAGTCCGGTAACCTATAAACAACATATAAGTTGGAATTAAACCACGGTCGTTTAAGAAACTAGATTTTATCCACTTAGACCGTAACGCTCGTTTTTACGCTTAACGATTTACATTAGTCACTCGAGTATCCTCGGCTCCACCATTTTTATAAAATTAACCGTTAAATATTTTAAGGTGACTCTTTCGCGAATACTCTATCAACTGACTAATTAACCTTACATAAATTGTTTCATAATCCATTCGCGAAATGTCGTTACTTAAAACGGTCGTTTCTCCTAAACCGTACATCGGATCTAAACGGACCGCATACCAAAACGAAGCTTACGACACGATCGAGCTAAACATGGCAAAGTTTCAGTTTGGTCAGTGAGTTCTATGGTCTGAAATTCATGTGCCAACAGTCTAAAAGAAAATGGGCGTTACGACGGCTATATTTACGAGTTTTCCATATTTTTACTACACCAAAACCCCACCAATTCAATCCACAACCACCAACACATCAATACTTTATCTAAACCATACTAATTCAGTCCATACTCTCAAGATGTTTTAACTCAATCAACCACAATCAAGATCCATTAACTATAATCAAGATTCATTAACTATAATTAAGATTCATTAACCAAATCTTAAACCAAACTACTAACAAACATGGATCATGCTTCTTATTTACAAATCCAACCACAAAACTCACTAATACTCAAAGTAAAAGCTAGGGTTTGAAGATTATACCTTCCTTGGTGTGTAATAAATTCCTAGGGAACCTCCTACTAGCTTGATCTTTGCAAGGAAATCAAGAACACAAAGTTATATTCTAGAAAAACAATATTCATCATCTTCTTCAATGATGTATTAGAAAAGATTGACAAGGAATTGAAAGCTTAAACTCCTAGGATATGCATATCTAATCATAAGGAAGCTTACATATTTACCTTGTAATTGATTAAGAAGTGAAGCTTGAGATTTGGATTTTTTTTCTTCCTTTGTTCTTGATGAAGCCGAGAGCATGGAGTGAGAAATGGAAAAGAAATGCTCTTGGTTGGATTGATGAATTTGTGTGGTTTTTTGTTTTCTTGGTTAACAACTAACCTTGGTTTAACCAAGGTTTAAGTACTTGGCCACCAATCATTCTCACTAAATATCTTGTTAACCTTACTTATGTCACTTTATTACCATTTGTCAGCACCTTATGGTTTGATGACCTCATTTTGTGCTAATCTCTTTATTAGTGCTTAATTGTTTGGCTAATGGTCGCTTATCTGTTTACGATTCTCTTAACTTTCGTTCTCGTTGTTCGCTTGAGGGATCATATCCGGGATCTCATTATTTGGGCTTTCCTAAACCTTTTTTAATATTTTTTATTCCTTTAATGATCCTCTGTTATAATCCTTGAATTTAAATCATTTTAATCATGTTCCTTATACTTAATTCTTTCGGTATTTGGTGGGTTTTTGGGAAAAATTAAAGCGTTCGAATTCGTACACTTATTTACTTTATGGAATACTAATTCGATCTTAGAATTCCCATATCAGTACACCTATATAGTGTGGCATGAAAATTTTCCTTCATCAGCATAATCAGAAAAATTACTATTCATAAGGGCTACAAAATTTCCAAAAATTTGGGGTTATTACATGCCTGATTCGAAGAGGTATGGATATCTTGCGCGAACTAAATCCTCGGTTTCCCAAGTAGCTTCCCGAACATCATAATTTTTCCATAAAACTTTAACAAAAGGGATCGTGTTCTTGCGCAACACTCTCTCCTCCCTCGCCAATATAGCTTCAGCTTCTTTTTCACAAGACAAATCTTCATGAAATGCCTAAGGGATATTGAACAACATGATTAGGATGATATACATACTTCTTCAGAACCGATGTATGAAACACATTGTCCACCCGTGACAATTGTGGCGGTAAAGCAACTTTATATGCCACTGTTCTAACCCTTTCAAGAATCTCAAAAGGTCATATATACCTCGGACTTAGCTTACCCTTCTGATCAAATCGCTGAATGCCTCTCTGAGGAGATACCTTAAGGAAGACCTTGTCTCCTGCTTTAAATTCATATTCTCTCATACCCTTATCAGCATAACTCTTCTGTCTAGATCGAGCTTGTTCACGTCTTTTTCGAGCAACTGCTACCTTATCTATAGTGACTTGGACTAGATTGGGACCCTCTAAAAGCTTCTCTCCTAATTCATTCCAATAAATAGGTGTTCTGCACTTGCGCCCATAGAGTGCCTCGGAAGGAACCATACCAATATTTCTCTGCCAACTTTATTATAAGCAAATTCAACCAATGGCAAATAGTCATCCCAATTTCCATACTACTCTAATGCACATGCTCACAACATGTCCTCCAAGGTCTGAATTGTCTTCTCTGACTGCCTATCTTACTATCGATGAAAAGCAGTGTTATAGTTCAACTTGATACCCCATGCCTTTTAAAATCCTTTCCAAAACCTTAAAGTGAATCTGGGATCTCTGTAGGACACGATCGAAACTGGAATCCCGTGTAGTCTAACAATATCATTCATGTATAATAGCGATAAGCTCTCTAAGTTCACGTTCTCACGGATTGCCAAAAAGTGAGCAGACTTAGTGATTCTGTCTACAATCACCCATATCGCATCATGATTCTTAAAAGTCTTAGTAAATCCTATGACAAAATCCATGGAAATATTCTCCCACTTCCAAATAGGTAACTCCAATGGTTGGAGTAAGCCACGTGGCCTCTGGTGCTCAATCTTCATATGTTAACAAGTCAAACACTTCGAAACAAAATTGGCCATATCTCGTTTCATTCAACTCCACCAAAAGTGTTCCTTTAAATCTCGATACATCTTTGTCTCACCTGGATGAATAGAAAATGGTGATCTATGAGCCTCTTCCATCAATTCCTCCCTGAGTTCCTTGTTAGCAGACACATATAGACGATTATACATCCATAAAATGCCATGATCATCAAAATG
This sequence comes from Apium graveolens, assembly GCF_009905375.1. NCBI lineage: Eukaryota > Viridiplantae > Streptophyta > Magnoliopsida > Apiales > Apiaceae > Apium > Apium graveolens. Next base: position 71,038 of record NW_027418339.1, read on the forward strand.
AAATCCTGGTTGCTTTTCAAGATCAATATTCTGGACAAGAGACCGTAATTCTCCATCTCCATCTTTAGCTTCCTTAATCCTAGTGATAAGACTAGGCTCAACATGCAAACTTGCTACCATACCAATGGTATCCTGATGATAAAACTCCAAACCAAATTTCTCAATCTCACGTTGAAGAGGTTGTTGTTGTGTCACCAACGCGGCCAAATTTCCAAAATCCTTCTTGCTTAAAGCATCTGCAACTTTATTACCCCTACTAGGATGATACTGAATACTCACATCATAGTCTTTCAAGAATTCAATCCATCGTCTTTGTCTCATATTAAGCTCCTTCTGCGTGAATATGTACTTCAAACTCTTGTGGTCAGTAAAGATCTCACACTTATCACCATACAAATAGTGTTGCCATATCTTCAATGTAAAAATGATGGATGCAAGCTCTAAGTCATGTGTCGGATAATTCACCTCGTGAGGCTTTAATTATCTTGAAGCGTAGGCAATCACATTTCCATGTTGCATTAATACACATCCAAGTCCTTTCTTCGAAGCATCGCTATAAATCACATAGCCTCCCAATCCTAATGGTAGTGTCAATACCGGTGATGTCACAATTCTCTTCTTCAATTCTTGAAAACTAGCATCACACTCATCGGTCCATATGAACTTGTTGCTTTTTCGAGTCAACTGTGTTAATGGCATCACAATTGTCCAAAATCCTTCTACAAATCGGCGATAGTAGCCCGCAAGTCCAAAGAAACTCCTCACTTCTGTCATAGTGCTAGGTCTTGGCCAATTGGTAATAGCCTCAACCTTGGCTGGATCCACCTTGATTCCATCTGCTGATACAATATGTCCCAAAAATGCAACTTGATGAAGCCAAAATTCACACTTCTTGTATTTTGCATACAATTTGTTATTTCGTAGTGTTTCTAACACAACTCGAAGATGTTCCTCATGTTCCTCCCTTGAATTTGAATACACCAATATATCATCAATAAACATAATCACAAACTTGTGCAGAAAATCCTTGAATACCCTGTTCATTAGGTCCATAAAAACTGCAGGTGCATTTGTCAATCCAAAAGACATAACAAGAAACTTGTAGTGTCCGAAACGAGTCCTGAATGTTGTCTTCAGAATATCACTTGCCTTCACTCTTAGTTGATGATTACCTGACCGTAGATCAATCTTCGAAAAAAAAAATTCCCCTTGAAGCTGATCAAATAAGTCATTGATCCTCAGTAATGGAAATCTATTTTTCACAATGATTCGATTCAACTCTCGATAATCAATACAAAGTCTCATCGAACCATTCTTTACAAAAAGAACTGGTGCTACCCAAGGTGAAACACTTGGTCTAATAAAACCCTTATCAAATAATTGCTCCAGCTGTTCTTTCAGCTCTTGTAGCTCTAACGGAGCCATTCTATAATGTGCCTTAAAAATAGGTTGTGCATCTGGTAACAAATCGATAGAAAATTCTACCTCTCTTTCGGGTGGAAGACCCTCCAAATCCTCGAGAAATACATCTGAAAACTCACGAACAACAAGAACATCTTCTACCTATGGCTGCACCTTGGACATGTCAATCACATGAGTCAAAAATCCTTCACATCCATGAGCAATCATTTTCTTAGCCTTGATGGACGAAATAAGTGTTCCACAACTACTAGGCTTTGAACCCTGAAACCCGAACTCGGGCAAATTAGGGTCGCCAAAAATTAATCTTTTTCCTGGATAATCAATTGTATCTTTATGTCGCTCCAGCTAATCCATTCCCAAAATAACATCAAAATCCCTCATCTGAATAGGTAAGAGATCTACAAGTAGTTTTATATCATCTACTCTAACTACAAAATCAAGATACTGAGTATTCACAAACATAGTTACACCCATAGGAGTGCCAACTGAAAAATCTGATAAAGGTGTAGTTGATGCAATGTCTAAATGTCTAGAATAAGATGTAGAGACAAATGAATGTGTAGCTCCAGTATCAAATAATACTATAGCATTTCCATTACCGACAGAAAGTGATCCTGCAATGGTACCTGGAGTATTTGCAATATGTTTTGCAGTGATAGAAAATACATGATCGAAAGTCTCCTGATTGCTTTTCTCTCCCTGATCCTTACGATCCCAAGGCTTCTTTGGTGGCATTTGATAGTCTCGAATAATGTGAACCTTCTTTCCATAATTGAATCATGCTCTAGTAGCCCAATAGAAAGTGCTTACTCCATGCATCTTTCCACAATGCTCAAACTTAGATGCTTCCTTATTTCCAGCTTGGTTGAAAGACATATTTTTCTCATTTCCTTGATTTACATTCTTTTCCTTAAAACTCCGAGTATTATACCTCTGATCATTTAGTTTGAATCCACCTGAAGACCCACCATTTTTCTGAAATCCATGACGACGCTCGGAAAAGTCATCTTATCTTTTTCTTTCCCGATTTTGCATGTCTCGTTTCTTGAGAAAATCAGCCTGATGAAGCTCTTCATCTCTGGCACTGTCAACCAAGGTATCCATAGATGTGTAGCGGTTAGAGATGATATGGTTTCGGATGGAATTCTTCAATGCCCATTTAAACTTCATAATTTTATGCGCTTCTGACCCAGCCACAGATCTCGCATAACCAGCTAACCTCTGAAATATGACTAGAAAGTTTGCCAACGACTCATCATCTCTCAGAGTAATACTTTAGTACTCCCTTACATATTCCTCACGTATGCTGGCTGAAAAGTACTGTAATAACCCCAATTTTTGAAAATTTTTGAAACCCTTATGAATAGTGTTTTTGCTGAACGAGAAAACTTTTCATGCCACGCTATGTAGGGGTTCTGTTATTGATCTTATGGGATATTATTAGTACTTTATATGGGATATAAGTGTATGTAAAGATCGTCAGAATCCAAATCCGAACACTTTGATTTTTCCCGGAAATACACTAGATACGGAAAGATTTGAGAAAAAGGTAACAGGATAAAAAGGATTTAAATAAAAGGATTATAGGAGAGGATCATAAAAGGAATATAATATATTGAGAAAGGTTAAGGGAACCTAAGTAATAAGATCCCGGGTATGATCCCTCAAACGATAAACGAAAACGAAAGTTAAGCGAACCGTATAACAGATCAGCGGTCATTAGGCAAACGATTAGGAAGTTAATCAAAGGGATTAGTGGGAATGATGTCATCCAACCAATAGAAAGAGGACAAGGAAGGGAGGATGACATCATGAGGATGACATAGGCATGACAAGAAAGGAAGGAGATGTGGTGACTTTTTAACCACACAAAACCAAGGGCAACTAGGTAATTCACTAAAGCAAACAACAAAAATCAACCAACCAAAAGCAAATCAAGCCAAAACACAAAAATCTCTCTTCTTCTTCTTCATGCTCTCGGGTTTTTTCTTAAGAAATGGGAAGTCCAAGCTCCTCCACTTACTATTTAGCAAGGTAATTATCTAAGCTTCCCCATGGATAGTTACATACTTCCTATAAGTTTAAGCTTCTAATTCCAAGCCAATCTTTTTCTATAAATCATGAAAGAAGATGGTGAATAGTGTTTTCAAGAACTAAAATTTGTGTTCTTGAAGTTTTGTTTAGATTAAGCTTGGATAAGGGCTTTAAAGGTGATTCCAAGCCATTCTCTTGATTCTCCAGTCTCCAAGGAAGGTATAAACTACAAACCCTAGCTTTAGTTTTGAGTAATTAGGATTGAATGTGTTTGATATAGCATATGTGAAGCATGATGCTTGATTGGTTGAGGTTTGGTTGAGTTTGTAGAGATTAGTTGGTTTTATTGCATTGTTGGAGTTGTAAATCTTGGTAATTAGTTAAAGAACCTAAGTAAAGCCTTTAGTTCATGTGAGGAATAAGTATAAATGGTTAATGTGGATTTGTTGGGGCTGTTATGATGTGGTTTGGAGGGATATTGGTTGTATGATTGATTTGGGGTTGATTTGTGGTTGGTATTGAATGGTTTAAAATTGGGAAAACGCGTAAACATAGCCGTCGTAACGTCCGATTTTCTTTAGACTGTTTTTGTGCATAACATTAGGACCCGAGAACCCCCTGCTAGTTTATGACCACTGCCATGTTTAGATAGCTCATGTTACGAGCTTCGTTTTGATATGTAGTTCGTTCGATTCCGATGCACGGTTTAGGAGAAACGACCGTTTCAAGTAACGGCGTTTCGCGAACGAAACTTTTCCCCTCACCTTACTTTGAAACATAGATTAAAGACCAAAAAGGGTTAATTAATGTATGAAACATTTATGGTAAGTGTGTTAGGCAGTTGGTAAGACACTCGCGAAGGAATCGCTTTAAAACTCGTAAAGGTTAAATTATTAAAAATGGTGGAGCCGAGGGTACCCGAGTGGCTTAAGCGAATCAGTGAGCGCAAAACAAGCGTTAGAGTCTAAGTTAGTTAAAGTATAGATTTACAAGTGACTTTGGTTTAATTCCAACTTACTTGTTGTTTATAGGTTACCAGACTCGTCCCGAGCCATTCATAACCCCAGTCGCTCAGGCAAGTTTTCTACCCGTTATACTGTTGTTGTGATGTAAATATATGTATATGCATTATCTTGTGATATTGCATGATTGTTATTAGCAAATTTTGCGATATATTGGAGCATGCTAATATGGTATATATGCATGTCTGTTTCGTAATCTGGTTATCTATCTGTTGATTTCAATGCTTATAGTTGCATAATACCTATGCTAGAAATAAGCAAGTAGTTGCGTATACCCTTAGTATAGGGGATAAAAGGTGAACATATTTCTAAACCGGGAGTCGATGTTCCCGAGTATATTATATATATATATATATATTTATTTATTATATATATATGGATATAGTTTTTAAAACTATTAATCGAATAAGGTTTATTCGATAACTTTAACTTTATTTTATTATTGAATATTATTTCGAATATTATTCGAAGGCGTATGACTCCTTTACATTATTTATTGAATATTATTTGAATATTCATTTGAGGATGTATGACTCCTTTATTTTATTTAATGAATATTATTTATAATATTCATTCGAGGTATTATGACTCAGCTTATTTTATTTATTGAATATTATTTGAATATTCATTTGAGGATCTATGACTCCGATTATTTGCTGAGATATATTCTTTATTTTATTAAAGAATAAGGTGTCGATAATCAAACTTATTTTTGATTATTCAAATAAAGATATTACTTTCGTATAAGTATATCTTTGATTATTTGCTATTCATTTCAAGTATAAGTTTTAATACTTCTACTTCAATTATTTTATAAAGATTATTTTTTTATGGGAATATTATTTAAATAATAATATTCAGACATTTTCTAAATATTCTGGGGACTGATTTACTTCATTAAATCAGTTTTACTCCAAACACTCTTTAAAGTGTTTTCGAGTCTTTAAAATGATTTTCAAAAGTTAGAGCGGATCCCAAAACTATTTTTATATTTAAGATCTTCCTTTTAAAAAGGGGATTTAAATACTCGCTCAAAACCTGGGGGATCCGGCTCGGTGGTGTGTTTTATATTCGCAACAAGGTTGCTGTCTTGGTAAAAGAGTTTTTGATTACTTACCCAATATTCGGGAAGTAAAATTCTTGGAACAAGTTAATCCATTAACAGGCATCGCCTGGGAAATATCGGTGAGTTTTCCTTTCCAACTAGGTACGACTTCTTGGTGGAGCCGTATCAACAAGTTTCTACTTGGGGAAAGGGGGAAACGAGCTTTACGTTTCAGAGTCATGGATTTCATCTGAACTAGGAGTGGCGTAAGTGGTCGAGTAGCGCCGGCCCAGCCTTATTATATTGGCCCAAATGGCCTGGAAGTTCCGCTAAGGCGGTCCATTCCTTAGGAGTTCAGTGTTCGGTTGACAAGTAAATCCGACAGGTTCTCCTCTACATGTAGAAAATGGTGGGGTTGTACTACTACGACTGATCATCGTAAGTGGTCTTCCTGGCGCGGCAAACTCCCGTAATGAGTTCATCATCCAATTGGATAATTTCTGCAACACTACCCAGAGCACTTCGATAGAAAGGCTACGGTTGGGCGATTGTTGAGTGTTGGCAGGGCTCAAGTTTTCAAAATGATGTTTACATCAAATGAAGTATCTCATAACTTCATTTTATTTTGATGATATTTTAAAGGTTGAATCTATTCAAGTATTATCTTGTAGTCTCATCTATGTGATGAACTTTTGAACTAATTATAACTTGAACGGTGGTAGTTCAAGTAGTATTTGGAAAAGATATAAGTATATTGGAGTATCTTGTAACTTCATCTTTTAAACTTATATCTAGTAAATGATTATCTTATGCATGATAAAGATTTTCAGAATAATGTTGAGACAAGGTTAGATATATGAGATCACCTTGCAACGATATTTTTATACAGTTATACACTGGAACTCTGTGTGTATTATGCATGGAAGAGGACTTCCAATATTTTGAAAAGTATATATGAATATATATATATACTAAATATTTTGCGACTTCATCGCATTAAGATATCAACTTGGTTCATTTCTTTTGACCAAGACTTTCATGAGTACTATGAGAAGACTCATATATTGTTAATCATTATACATATTATTTTGGTGGGCTTGCTGCTCACCCTTGCTTTATTTCTTCATCACACAACAACAGTTAGGAAAGATGGCCAGACTCCAGCAGACCCAGCGCAAGCGCGTGGGAAGCGTCCTGCGTCTTCCCGTTGATGTTGTAGCTGCTATAGCTGCAGAGGTAGATCTATTGTAGATCAGACCATCTACTTTTGAGAATCAATTATGTATAATTATAACTTGTGGCAGATAATGGCAATTAACTGTAAATTTATCAAGTAATCATTTTGGGTTGTAATAACTTTTAAATTGTGGATTCAAAGACTTGTACTTATTTAAATTTCATCTCTGAGACTATAACGGGTTGTGGTGTGTGTTAGTGTGGGGTCACAGCATAAGGTTATTTATTAATTAAGTGAAGTGATATTGTGGAAAGAAAGACCGTGACGACCCGGATCCCCGACCCCGGATCTGGGGGTGTTACAGAAATGGTATCAGAGCTAAGCGTTATAAACCTCAGAGATGATGGGACGTTAAGATAATAAGATTCACTAAGATAATAAGAACTCTTGCCAAGTTCATAGTCGGGCTACCTAACGTAGTACTGACGGTTAAAACCCTTATGGGAACCCTTATAAATATCGTGATAGGAGCGTAGTTCGTTATCGTATATGGTAGCGGGACTCCGAACCCTGAAGTTGAGGAACATCAACGCGATGATGTTTTATTAGTTATTGGAGATCAGATTGTGGATCCGATAGAGTGTCCTAATGCAGGACCGGATGATGTTGATATTGAGGATGTTGTCCTAGTAGGGATAGTTGTTGAGAAGGACCCCATGGAGGATCCTGACAGGATTGGATAAAGGACCACTGATGAATTGATGACCATGGTTTGGTCGACTACCAGAGGTAGGATTGGCCGGTCACTACCGGAGGTTCGTTCAAGTTGTAAAGATAGTAGCCCCTTTAACGCGGCTTACTCGTAAGACTGAGAAGTTCGAATGGACAGAGAAATGCGAGAACAGCTTTCAAGAACTGAAGCAGAGGTTGGTGATGGCCCCTATGCTGGCATTGCCGGATGGAAAAAGGAGATTTTGTGATTTGTAAGTGACGCTTCGCATAAGGAATTAGGGTGCTTCTTAGCACAGCAAGATAATCGCGTCTGCGTCAAGACAATTAAGGTAATATGAAATTTGATATCACCGCCCATGAGCTTAGGCTCGTGGCAATAGTTTTACCCTAAAGATTGGAGGCACTACTTGTATGGAGAGAAGTGCGAGAATTACCTAAGCCATAAGTGCTCTAGTACATTCTTACGTAGAAAGAGCTCAACATACGCCAGAGGAGGCGGTTAGAGCTAATCAAGAATTATGATTGGCAGATTCTTTATCATTCGGGGAAAGCCAATATGGTGGCTGATGCCCTTAGTAAAAAGGAGAGACTCAAGATGATAATGTCTTTTGGAGAGTTTATAAGAGATTTTGAGAAAATGGAAATAGTAGTGAAGGTAACCGGAGCCGGTACCGAAAAGCTGTTTGAGATTAGCAATACAGCCCGAATTATTGGAAAAGATCATATTGTGCCAGAAAAAGTTATGAATAAAGGCAGAGAGCCAACAAATAGATAAGAGGTTAATATCGAGAAAGATGATAAGGGAATAATGAGGTATTCCTATAGAATTTGGGTTCCGAAAGTTCAAGAGCGTAAGGATGAGATCTTAGATGAAAGCTAGTTTGAGGAATAAGATTTAGAGCAAACCCTGAACGTGATAGTCAGGGAGGTCGCCATCAAGATAGAAGGAACCCATGACATAATGGAGTGGAAAATGAGGATTTTAAATTAAAAGATGACCCCAATTATGGGGAGTAGGATGAAACATTTCATACTAAGGAAATAGAAAGTCGAGTAAGGAAAGGAGACCCGAGACGGTACTCCTATACGGCAATTCATGGACCTGTCTAAAAAGAACTTAGACTATTATCCCCAACCACCACCCTGAGGAGACAGTGCGGTGGGAAATTCTTTCATGACCTTTAAGTCGCTAAGCTCTCAGAGTTCCAAGGAACAAGCTGACCCAGTCGAGGCAAGAGCCTGGCTAAAGGAAATAGATGAATCATTTGAGACTCTAAATGATTGACGAACCACAAAAGACTGTTTTGTCACTTACCCTCCTAAGAGAGAGACCACCCGCTGGTGAAAGGCCAAGGAAGACACGGAGCAAGAGATTATAATAAACTGATTTAAGTTCAGTCAATTGTTTTCAGGAAAGTACTTCCCAAGGTTATGGAGATAGTGTAAAAGCTTAAGAGCCAGAACAAAGGCAGACGAGTATGATGAATTATGAATCTAAGTTGTAAAAGTTATCAAGATTCGTTCTGAAGACACGAATCCAGAATGACGGGATGTTTGAAATCAATGCTTATGTTGTGTTGGTTCATGAAATAACGATAAGAGAAAGGAATATAAAGGCAAGAGAGTTTGAGGAATGATAAGGGAGTTGGGTATGAGGAAACCCTAAAGACTCGTAGAAATAGAAATAGAAAAGTATGTAATCGTCCGGATGAGAGTGATTCACCATGAGTTAAATTGATGGTTGAAGGTATAAGAGATACATATATTTTATCTCCCTGTAAGTTGGGAAGATTCGAGGAAACCTTGAGATAATTCGAAGGATAAATATGAGACGCGGATAGACTGAGGAGACAAGGAAGTAAGAAATTAGGAAAATTGGATGAAGGAAGTGACCTTCAAGAATGTGAAGTGTAAGACCGGTGGCTTGATACCCAGAAAGGGAGACGCCAGGTATGAGAGATATCCCAACATTGAGATGACTGTTGAGATAAACAGCAAAAGTAAATAAGGAATTATTAAAAAGAAGTTCACGTTGAACATGACCAATATCTTCCAGAACATCCATGTTATCATTACCAAATCAGGAAAGAAAAGCAGATGACCATTGTTATCTTTTGGAGGCCATATGGATTGACCTCAATTTGAATAAGGATGCTATTATGAAGTTAGGTATAGACTATCGAGGTGGGAATGATGAATAAGATAATCTATCAAGGATATATGACTTGATTTATCCATGGAAGGATGCAGGTACCTTTTAAAGGTGGAATTAAGGATAGAACATTGGTAACTTAAAATGAATCCTAGGGGAATGCATACAGGTTGGCATTTCACCCTTAATAGGGATAGTATGAGTTTGACAGTATGAATTGGAAAATATTAAGGTAATGATGACCTTTAAGGATCAGTGGAGAAATTTTTCAGAAGTATATAGACAATGGTTCTAGTAATAGTGAATGGTATTTTGATATGCCCTGTATCTAGGGAATACAGGAGGAACGATTCAAGGATAACCTTAGAGGTTTTGCAATGAGAAAGGTAATATTCAAAATTCTCAAGAATGGAAATGTTGATAAAGGAAATATGACGTAATTATAATGATGCCAAGTGAGGCACGTGTTAAACCACGAGAAGGTATGGATCGAACCAATAATGGTCGAAATTGTTCAGGGCAATTAGGACTTAAGATAAAAGATGTTCTAATTATGATTGAGAGTCAGTCATGACAGTGATTAACCTCTAAAGACTGAGGCAATAACTTATGGAAAAATGGTGATTTTTTTTTTACTCATCAGATTTTAAGGAAAACATCTTCACATAAGCTATGATTGAAATAAGGTGGAAAAATATATTTGGAGGTGGTTAAAATGACATTGACTGTAAGGAAATTTTACAATCAGGAAAGGCCAAAGAGGTGGCCGACACTTTAAAGGTAAGAGGATAATTATAGGCGCTTGTGCCAAAGGAATACAATGATGATGGTTAAAGCTATGCAGATTGTATTATGGTTTGGAAGATTGACATTCCTTCTGATGACTGTGCAATACCCAACCGTAATAGTAGTTGGCAAAGGTTTAATTCGTGTAATCGCCATGAACGGGCTATCTATCTTAGGAGGTACTATCTTGAGAATAAGCCAGGACCATGTTTCCAAAAAGGACTAGACGAACCTTTGAGTTAAGTCTTCTATCTAAGGCATATGATTAAAAATGGTATTAACCTGCTATCGTTGCTTTGATTGAAACTCTTCTGCAATTTTATCTGCTTCATGTCATGAAAGTACGTCAGAGTTTGGAGTGTTCTTCATGAATTGTGATTGGTGGTTATGTTAACTCCTTAGGAGAATTAGATACGACCTGTATGGACTCCGTATGGTTAGCTATTAAGACTTCATGGAAAATGAATGACGACAGTAGGTCAGTGGTGGACCATAGTAAGGCAGCAATGATTCTGCGAGTATTGAGCTGATTACAACCGTGAGAGTTGTATTGGAATGGGTGTTGAGATTGAGTACCACTAATCGGGTCGTGGTAGTGTATAAGTTATCATTAATAGACTAATTAAGTAGAGTATCTACATAGTGAATTATTATTCTTTCTTATCAATAGAGAGTCGTATTATTATACGAGGAAGGTTGCGGTGCAAGCATAGAATTCTAGTAACGATGATGTCTAGAATGAGATCCCAGGTTCGATTTTCGATGTCGAGGGAGTTTCAAAGGTAATTGTGTATAAGCTCGAGGAAGGGCATGGGTCCATAGAATGATGGACGGGATAGCGAAAATATTTAGGCACGTGAAATACGATGCTATAATACTTGATGTTGATATAAATACATATATGTTTTGTTCTCCTATGACAAACCTCTATAGTTCAGAGGTAGATTCCAAGCCAGATATTTTGTGGCAGTATATTTTTTTCATATATACAATTCTCTTCAGTTCGTTCTTTTCTCTTCTTTTCATTTCATGTAAGCTGAGAAGAACAACCCTTCCAGAAAGGGGAGGTATTGCCGAATGACTATCTATCTGTGTGATAGAAGCCTAGTAGGATACCAGCTATTGTTTAATTGCTTGTCAAGTACTAAAGGCTGGCCACCTTCTGTACTAACTATGCGATATAACAAGTGTTCATGATCTTAGTGATCTCTCAACAAATTCCTTTACTTCTATTTGATTGATCAAATTTTGGAAAATAGAAGCAACTGAAAAAGGAGTAATAAAGTGGTGGTAGTATGCGGAATGGGAACACATTCGTGATACTAAGGTTGACGTGGTTATTAAAAGGTTATAGAACGCTAACGAGCAAAAGTATAACCAGTATAATATTAGGAACGGAAGGTAGTAGCGATTACGAACTGGAAAAGAATGGGTATTGAGAAGCAGAAGCTCTAATGTTAAAAGCAATAATGAGAGTCTGTGCAATAGACTTGAAAGAATTTGGAATGATCACTTAATTCGGATTGAGTTATCTTACGACAATAGATCATATGTCATTATCGAGATGTCGCCTTATGAGATCATTGAGGGAAGACAATGTCGATCTCCCTTATGTTAGGATGAAGTTGTAGAGCGCAAGATGCTCGGACCCGCAGTAGTCCAAAGGACCAAGGATATGATAGATCTAATCAGAGGACGGCTGGTAGTAGCCCAAGATGGTCATGATAAGTATGTTGATTTGACACGAAAGGATAAAGAGTATGAAATAGGGGACCTAGTAATGTTATAGGTATCCCTTGGAAAGGATTGATGAGGTTCGGAAAGAAAGGAAAGCTAAGTCTACAATTTGTTGGACCCTTGGATATATTAAGACGTTTGGGAAGTTAGCATATGAGCTAGCCCTAACCCCGAACATGTAGCAGGTCGTAACGTGTTTCACGTATCAATGTTAAGGAAGTGTAATTCAGATGCCAGATAAATAGGGGCATATGAGCGCATAGATATGCAACCCGACGTAACCTATATGGAGCAACCAGGAAGGGTTATAGAGTGAAAAGGAACGAGTGCTTAGGAGAAGGGTTATCAAACTAGTAAGAGTTTGATGGTAGAACCACAATGTGGGAAAATTGACTTGAGAGTTAGAAAGTGCAATACTAAGAAAGTATCCCTATTTATTTCTATCCGATTCCGGGACGGAATCCTTTTAAGGAGGAGAGACTGTAATAACCCCAATTTTTGGAAATTTTTGAAACCCTTATGAATAGTGTTTTTGCTGAACGAGAAAACTTTTCATGCCACGCTATGTAGGGGTTCTGTTATTGATCTTATGGGATATTATTAGTACTTTATATGGGATATAAGTGTATGTAAAGATCGTCAGAATCCAAATCCGAACACTTTGATTTTTCCCGGAAATACACTAGATACGGAAAGATTTGAGAAAAAGGTAACAGGATAAAAAGGATTTAAATAAAAGGATTATAGGAGAGGATCATAAAAGGAATATAATATATTGAGAAAGGTTAAGGGAACCTAAGTAATAAGATCCCGGGTATGATCCCTCAAACGATAAACGAAAACGAAAGTTAAGCGAACCGTATAACAGATCAGCGGTCATTAGGCAAACGATTAGGAAGTTAATCAAAGGGATTAGTGGGAATGATGTCATCCAACCAATAGAAAGAGGACAAGGAAGGGAGGATGACATCATGAGGATGACATAGGCATGACAAGAAAGGAAGGAGATGTGGTGACTTTTTAACCACACAAAACCAAGGGCAACTAGGTAATTCACTAAAGCAAACAACAAAAATCAACCAACCAAAAGCAAATCAAGCCAAAACACAAAAATCTCTCTTCTTCTTCTTCATGCTCTCGGGTTTTTTCTTAAGAAATGGGAAGTCCAAGCTCCTCCACTTACTATTTAGCAAGGTAATTATCTAAGCTTCCTCATGGATAGTTACATACTTCCTATAAGTTTAAGCTTCTAATTCCAAGCCAATCTTTTTCTATAAATCATGAAAGAAGATGGTGAATAGTGTTTTCAAGAACTAAAATTTGTGTTCTTGAAGTTTTGTTTAGATTAAGCTTGGATAAGGGCTTTAAAGGTGATTCCAAGCCATTCTCTTGATTCTCCACTCTCCAAGGAAGGTATAAACTACAAACCCTAGCTTTAGTTTTGAGTAATTAGGATTGAATGTGTTTGATATAGCATATGTGAAGCATGATGCTTGATTGGTTGAGGTTTGGTTGAGTTTGTAGAGATTAGTTGGTTTTATTGCATTGTTGGAGTTGTAAATCTTGGTAATTAGTTAAAGAACCTAAGTAAAGCCTTTAGTTCATGTGAGGAATAAGTATAAATGGTTAATGTGGATTTGTTGGGGCTGTTATGATGTGGTTTGGAGGGATATTGGTTGTATGATTGATTTGGGGTTGATTTGTGGTTGGTATTGAATGGTTTAAAATTGGGAAAACGCGTAAACATAGCCGTCGTAACGTCCGATTTTCTTTAGACTGTTTTTGTGCATAACATTAGGACCCGAGAACCCCCTGCTAGTTTATGACCACTGCCATGTTTAGATAGCTCATGTTACGAGCTTCGTTTTGATATGTAGTTCGTTCGATTCCGATGCACGGTTTAGGAGAAACGATCGTTTCAAGTAACGGCGTTTCGCGAACGAAACTTTTCCCCTCACCTTACTTTGAAACATAGATTAAAGACCAAAAAGGGTTAATTAATGTATGTAACATTTATGGTAAGTGTGTTAGGCAGTTGGTAAGACACTCGCGAAGGAATCGCTTTAAAACTTGTAAAGGTTAAATTATTAAAAATGGTGGAGCCGAGGGTACCCGAGTGGCTTAAGCGAATCAGTGAGCGCAAAACAAGCGTTAGAGTCTAAGTTAGTTAAAGTATAGATTTACAAGTGACTTTGGTTTAATTCCAACTTACTTGTTGTTTATAGGTTACCAGACTCGTCCCGAGCCATTCGTAACCCCAGTCGCTCAGGCAAGTTTTCTACCCGTTATACTGTTGTTGTGATGTAAATATATGTATATGCATTATCTTGTGATATTGCATGATTGTTATTAGCAAATTTGCGATATATTGGAGCATGCTAATATGGTATATATGCATGTCTGTTTCGTAATCTGGTTATCTATCTGTTGATTTCAATGCTTATAGTTGCATAATACCTATGCTAGAAATAAGCAAGTAGTTGCGTATACCCTTAGTATAGGGGATAAAAGGTGAACATATTTCTAAACCGGGAGTCGATGTTCCCGAGTATATTATATATATATATATTTATTTATTTATATATATATATATGGATATAGTTTTTAAAACTATTAATCGAATAAGGTTTATTCGATAACTTTAACTTTATTTTATTATTGAATATTATTTCGAATATTATTCGAAGGCGTATGACTCCTTTACATTATTTATTGAATATTATTTGAATATTCATTTGAGGATGTATGACTCCTTTATTTTATTTAATGAATATTATTTATAATATTCATTCGAGGTATTATGACTCAGCTTATTTTATTTATTGAATATTATTTGAATATTCATTTGAGGATCTATGACTCCGATTATTTGCTGAGATATATTCTTTATTTTATTAAAGAATAAGGTGTCGATAATCAAACTTATTTTTGATTATTCAAATAAAGATATTACTTTCGTATAAGTATATCTTTGATTATTTGCTATTCATTTCAAGTATAAGTTTTAATACTTCTACTTCAATTATTTTATAAAGATTATTTTTTTTATGGGAATATTATTTAAATAATAATATTCAGACATTTTCTAAATATTCTGGGGACTGATTTACTTCATTAAATCAGTTTTACTCCAAACACTCTTTAAAGTGTTTTCGAGTCTTTAAAATGATTTTCAAAAGTTAGAGCAGATCCCAAAACTATTTTTAAATTTAAGATCTTCCTTTTAAAAAGGGGATTTAAATACTCTCTCAAAACCTGGGGGATCCGGCTCGGTGGTGTGTTTTATATTCGCAACAAGGTTGCTGTCTTGGTAAAAGAGTTTTTGATTACTTACCCAATATTCGGGAAGTAAAATTCTTGGAACAAGTTAAACCATTAACAGGCATCGCCTGGGAAATATCGGTGAGTTTTCCTTTCCAACTAGGTACGACTTCTTGGTGGAGCCGTATCAACAAGTTTCTACTTGGGGAAAGGGGGAAACGAGCTTTACGTTTCAGAGTCATGGATTTCATCTGAACTAGGAGTGGCGTAAGTGGTCGAGTAGCGCTGGCCCAGCCTTATTATATTGGCCCAAATGGCCTGGAAGTTCCGCTAAGGCGGTCCATTCCTTAGGAGTTCAGTGTTCGGTTGACAATTAAATCCGACAGGTTCTCCTCTACATGTAGAAAATGGTGGGGTTGTACTACTACGACTGATCATCGTAAGTGGTCTTCCTGGCGCGGCAAACTCCCGTAATGAGTTCATCATCCAATTGGATAATTTCTGCAACACTACCCAGAGCACTTCGATAGAAAGGCTACGGTTGGGCGATTGTTGAGTGTTGGCAGGGTCAAGTTTTCAAAATGATGTTTACATCAAATGAAGTATCTCATAACTTCATTTTATTTTGATGATATTTTAAAGGTTGAATCTATTCAAGTATTATCTTGTAGTCTCATCTATGTGATGAACTTTTGAACTAATTATAACTTGAACGGTGGTAGTTCAAGTAGTATTTGGAAAAGATATAAGTATATTGGAGTATCTTGTAACTTCATCTTTTAAACTTATATCTAGTAAATGATTATCTTATGCATGATAAAGATTTTCAGAATAATGTTGAGACAAGGTTAGATATATGAGATCACCTTGCAACGATATTTTTATACAGTTATACACTGGAACTCTGTGTGTATTATGCATGGAAGAGGACTTCCAATATTTTGAAAAGTATATATGAATATATATATATACACTGAATATTTTGCGACTTCATCGCATTAAGATATCAACTTGGTTCATTTCTTTTGACCAAGACTTTCATGAGTACTATGAGAAGACTCATATATTGTTAATCATTATACATATTATTTTGGTGGGCTTGCTGCTCACCCTTGCTTTATTTCTTCATCACACAACAACAGTTAGGAAAGATGGCCAGACTCCAGCAGACCCAGCGCAAGCGCGTGGGAAGCGTCCTGCGTCTTCCCGTTGATGTTGTAGCTGCTATAGCTGCAGAGGTAGATCTATTGTAGATCAGACCATCTACTTTTGAGAATCAATTATTTATAATTATAACTTGTGGCAGATAATGGCAATTAACTGTAAATTTATCAAGTAATCATTTTGGGTTGTAATAACTTTTAAATTGTGGATTCAAAGACTTGTACTTATTTAAATTTCATCTCTGAGACTATAACGGGTTGTGGTGTGTGTTAGTGTGGGGTCACAGCATAAGGTTATTTATTAATTAAGTGAAGTGATATTGTGGAAAGAAAGACCGTGACGACCCGGATCCCCGAACCCGGATCTGGGGGTGTTACAAGTACCTCTTGTGATGGCCTCAACCCCGGGGTCAGGAGTTGATGTCACGATCAACAATAAACCACAGACACACTAAATTTTCCATGATCTTTTCCAGGTTTAAGTATGATTCAGGCTAATCAACTATTACAACACTAGATTAATTTAAACAAGTCTGACACAACTATCTTATTACATCTACTCAAGAGCCCCACATCAGGTCTGACAGAACCACCTCATAGGAACCTGATAGAGGAGGCGCTGGAACTCTGCCCTGGCTATGATGGATAGGTCTCCTAGGCATATGTGATATATATAAAACATTTTTTAAGAGTGAGCAACCAATTGCTCAGTAGTACTAATATATGAATAACAAGTAAAACACTTTCTGATAAACAGTTATAGGAACAGAAATTATATAATCGTTCATGTATAAAACCATTAAAAGAGGAAAACTGGATATCCACAAAACTAGCATGCTATTTAAACATAACATAAATCACGTGTTGTTTGAATACCAGAGTTCAATTTTAGCATGCTATTTCCATTTTCAAATCATCTATCTCATGACAGGAATCACAAAACTATCTGTTCCATTACAGGAACCACAAACCAGCTATTCCGTTACGGGAACCAAAATACAATTATCAGATATATTGGACATTCACGGGTGAAGATAGCTGATCAGTCTATCAACACCAGACAGCATCTCACGGCCGTCCCGTATAAATGTTCCGGAACTGGGAGACTAGCTAGGTCTCAACCAAGCTGGACTAATCGGTTCAAATAGTGTGCACAACCGACTTAGCCTCTTACGCAACTCATGCTGGGCCGTTACTGAATAACGATCCTCTTACGCAACTCCAATATATGATCCAATTTTATCCAGTTTTCAATTCCATTTATACCTATCTCATTTTAAAACAAACTTTCTCACAGCACGTTTTCAAAAAAAAATCCCAATTTCAATCACAATCTAGAGATAGGTGTTTTCAGAAGATATTTTTCCCCTAAACATGATTTAAACAAAAACATTTTTAATAACAGAGGATACGTAACTTAAAACGCTCTATTCCGGTATAAAATTTAAATCAACAGTTATTCATATATAATACTGAACCATAAAAGATATGGTCAGAGGTACTTGCCTTGATGAGCTTTATCGACAAAATATTAGACTATCCTTAGTCCGACTTCAACACTCGGGTCTTCCGACTGGAACCGTACTAAGCTTATCGACTGAACACTAGGCTATCCTTAGTCCGACTTCAACACTCGGGTCTTCCAACTAGAACCTACAGAATCGAAATACCCTAATTTAGACGATTGAATATGCTTGACACATCCTCGCTATCAATTATGCCCATACGATAATAAATCTCGACTCGTAATTATACATATTATTTTAATACACAGAACAGCTAGGTTCTACGCCCTTGAAATTCGGTTCGGTATTTATTTTCGAAAAATACGTATAACCGTCGTTTCGAAAAGTGGGATTGTCAAATATTTTTCAAAATATTTTACCACGACACGCAAGTAGGTTTCGTAAAATATTTATAATTATATAGTTATATACGTTTGATTGGTATTCCCGATAATTACAGGATATGTTCATGTTTTCCTAAATTTAATTTCTCGAAAATCGGGTAGCGTTTCCTCTATTTATCGGACTACAAGTCGATTCAAGTCAACGCAACAATTCTAACAACACAATCCAACTTCACAATCCAAATTAATTTGTACGACTACCGCATTTAATAAATGACAGACTCGATTTTCGAAGTAATTTTTATGAACTAAATATTATTATTTTTTTATAATTGTAGGACTCAGAATAAATCATCACAATCCACCGTTGGCTCGCCGAGGCTTATCGCTGACGGCGGCAAAATTCGGTGGTGCTCGTTTTTTACAGGTGCCCTACGCAAATTTCACTAATTAAATCTAATTTTTCCTGCATGTAATTAATTAATTTCATTAAAATAATCAATCAAATTTCTGCAGAGAATGTTAAAATCCAACTAACAGACGCACGCGACCCAGAGGCCGGAAAATAGAGCAATACAGCCCCATAAGGAATCACCGGAAATTGTAACACAAAAAAATGGCAACATAAGGCATCACACAACAATCACAACACTCGACTGATATATTCACATATAAATACGTGTATATATATACCAAACAAGTTGAAACAAACCGAGACCATCACCGGAAAACAAACCGAAGAACGAGCAAGGCGGTGACAAAGGGGGGAACAGGGGAAACAGAGAGCGTGAGATATAGAGAGGGAGAGATGTGAAGGAGTAAGAGGGATACAGAGAGAGATGGATCGATAGAGATGTGAGAAGAGAGTGAGAGAGAGACGAGATGAGATGAGAGGATGAGAGGGACAGGAACAGGGGAGGGGTAATATATTTTTATTATTTTATTTTTTTATAAATCAACAGCTGTTTCCACGTATCACTAGGAGTACGGAATTCGAACACGTGTCCTGAAGGGATATATATGAACCCCTACAACCTATTTTCGTCCCTCGATTTGCGCTTTAATGAACAAACTTGTGGGTAAAAATAACCCAAATAATTATCGAAATAATTTTAAAATTCCCCAAATATTTAAAAACTAATAAAATAAATTTTTCATAAAAAACATTTTTGGATTGTGGTCAGACCTGCATTTCACGATCTAACAAACAAACGTGCGGGTGAATATAATCCGAAAAATTTCTGAAACAATTGTAAAATTCTCGAAATATTCCAAACTTAAGTAATATAAGTTTCATGATTTTTGAAACATCCTTGAATTTACTACTAAATTTACACTTAAATACAATCAGAAAATCAGTTAGGGGTAAATAATTAACGAAAAATTGTTTTCTATATTTTATAAATTCCAAAAAATAATTATTAAAATTATAAAGCAAAAAAATAATTTTAGAGAGAATTCTAATATTTATGGAAATAAATCCTCCATAAAATCACTTTTAAAAGCAAAACAAAACAATACAACTCATCAATTAATCATACAAATAATTCTCGCACATCAATGAGTCATATACTAAATGCAACACGCAACTGATAGAACCATAACATATTTTATTTATTTATTTAATAACTACACTTTAAATAATACAGAAATACGAGTCGTTATAACCTTCCCCCCTTAAAAGATTATGTCCTCAAAATCTCAACTAACCAAACAAGTGAGGATATGTGTCAAGCATATTTGACTCTAACTCCCAAATAGATTCTTATACTCGAGGATTCCTCCAAAGTACTTTCACTATGGGAATCAACTTATTCCTAAGGACTCGCTTTTTACGGTCTAAGATCTGGATTGGCTTATACTCTATGACTTGGTTCGAATCATGGATATATTTCTTTAACATAGAGACATGGAACACATTATGAATATGCTTCAGCTACGGCAGCAGCGCTAACTCATGGGCAACCTTACCCACCTTCTCAATACCTCAAACGGTCCGATATACCTAGGACTTGGCTTACCAAACTGTCCAAATTTCGCCAATCCTTTCCAAGGTGAAACTCTTAACAATATTAATGACCCAACTTTTATTTCTATATTCTTTTGATATAAATCTGTATTTTTTCCTTTGCCTATCCTGAGTTGTTTTTAACCTTTTCCGAATCAATACCACTGCGTCTATAGTCTATTAAAGTAACTAAGGACCTAACAACTTCTCTATCTTTTCTAGCAGATCAGGCTAACAAGTAATCTCATACAATTGCTCCTTATCACCTTCTGGTATTCGAACTTCAATCTCCAACTTTCCTAATTCTTTCACAAATTCCTTAGTGATCTTAATCACATTCAATCTTTCTTTATTTAAACAACACTAAATTTATTTAAACAAGTCTGACACAACTACCTTATTACAGCAACTCAACAGACCCACATTAGGTCTGACATAACCACCTCATAGGAACCCGATAGAGGAGGAGCTGGAACTCTTCCCTGGCTATGACAGATAGGTCTCCTAGGCATCTGCCATACATATTAAAACATTTTTCAAGAGTGAGCAACCAATTTCTCAATAGTACCAATGTATGAATAATAAGAAAAACACTTTCTGATTAATAGTTATAGGAACATAAATCATAAAATCGTTCATGTATAAAACCATAAAAAATAGGAAAACTGGATATCCACAAAACTAGCATGCTATTTAAACATAACATAAATCACGTGATGTTTAAATACCAGAGTTCAATTTTAGCATGCTATTTCCATTTTCAAATTATCTGTCTCATGACAGGAATCACAAAACTATCTGTTCCATTATAGGAACCACAAACCATTTGTTCTGTTACGGGAGCCACAATACAATTATCAGATATATTGGACGTTCACGGGTGAAGATAGTTGATCAGTCTATCAATAATGGATAATGTCTAACAGTCGTCCCGTATAAATGTTTTGGAAATGGGAGACTATCTAGGTCTCAACCAAGATGGACTAATCGGTTCAAACAGTTTGCACAACCGGCTCAGCCTCTTACGCAACTCATGTTGGGCCGTTATCGAATAATGGTTCTCTTACGCAACTCCAATATCTGATCTCATTTTATCCAGTTTTCAATTCCATTTATATTTATCCCATTTTAAACAATCTTTATCACAGCAAGTTTTCCAAACTTTTTTTCCCAATTTTAATCACAATCTAGAGATAGGTGTTTTCAGAAGATACTTTTCCCCAAAACATGATTTAAAAAAACATTTTTAACTAGCAGGGGATACGTAACTTAACACGTTCTGTTCCAGTATGAAATTTAAATCAACATTTATTCATATATAATACTAAACCATAAAAGATATGGTCAGAGGTACTTGCCTTGCAGAGCTTTATCGACTAAATATTAGACTATCCTTAGTCCGACTTCAACACTCGGGTCTTCCGATTGGAACTGTACTAAGCTTATCGACTGAACACTAGGCTATCCTTAATCCGACTTCAACACCCGGGTCTTCCGACTAGAACCTACAGAATCGAAATACCCTAATTTAGACGATCGAATATGCTTGACATATCATCACTACCAATTCTGCCCATACGATACTAAATCCTGACTCATAATTATATGTATTATTTTAATACACAAAATAGCTAGGGTCCACGCACTTGAAATTCAGTTCGATATTTATTTTTGAAAAATGCTTATAACCGTCGTTTCGAAAAGTGGGGTTGTCGAATATTTTTTAAAATATTTTACCACGACATGCAAGTAAGTTTTATAAATATTTATAATTATATATTTATATACTTTCGATTGGTATTCCCGATAATTATAGAATACATTCCCGTATTCCTGAAATTAATTTATCGGAAATCGGGCAGCGTTTAATCTATTTATCGGACTACCAGTCGATTCAAATCGACGTAACAATTTCAACAACACTGTAAAATCCCGAATGTTTGACATCGGTAAAAGACCTTTATGAATAGTAATCTTGCGGGTTAATAAAAACTTTTACGACCACACCATATAAGAGTTTTTAATGTAAGATTCCGAGTTGATATTATGATTATACGTAGAAAATGAGTGTATGTAAAAGTCGTTAGTTTTCGATGGAAAACCAATATTTTAAAATGACCTTATTTTATGAGCTATCAAGGAATACGAGAATTCCACTACGAATAAGGATTTAAAATCCTATGAATAAAATCCAAGCTTAAATAAGAGAAAAGATGAGAATTACGATTAAAAAATTTACATCGTGAATCGCTTAAGAACATTTATTACGAAAACGAATTACGGCCAAGTGAATATGTAATCGAATTAATAAATGAACCAAGGCCATGCAAATCCCATGCAAATTAATTAGCAAAAAAATTATCCAAGCTAGCTAATTAAGTGAAAGACAACATTCCTTAAAATAAGAATTCATGTTTTATAATTAGAATGCCTAGTCAAGTGTGGTCTGCAAGCTAAGACCTAGGTTTGAATTATAAGCATCTTGTTGAATACACCTTATACATACACAATACATATCACAAATATCACCCAATACTCCCAAAGGAAGCCAAGCCAAGCCAAGCAACTCTCTCTCTCTCTTCAAGAACACAATGATGATTTTCAAGAACAAGGAGGAAAGAAAAATTCAAGACTCCCATTATACTCATTCAAAAATCACCAAATATTTACCAAACGTCCTTCATATAATGGGTAAGTCACCTACCAAATTTGAAGCTCGTCCATGAAGTTTTCAATTTTAGAAAAATGTTTGAAGTTCAGGGTGAATGGTAACTCCAAAAATCACTAGCTTGTTTTCTTGATTTTTCATGGAAGTTGAAGGCTCCTAAAGCTAGACCAAGGCCTCATAAAGGATCTTAGGATTTTATTAAGTATTAACAAGCTTAAAGGAAGGTATAAATATCATCCACCCTTTGATTTACTTGAGTTATAAGATTGAGTTTGAGTTATGTTTAAGTACATGTTGATTCATTGAGTTTAGATTGTAAAAAGTTTGGTTAGGATGGTTGATTTTTAATCGATTGATAGTGGTGATGATTTCATATAGTTTAGGGACTAATCTTTCAGGAAATATGGAGTTGGTGTTTGAGTTGTTGTCAATGAAATTATTGTAGTTAAAATCGGGAATCGTTACGCGTATAGCCGTCGTAATGTCCGTTTATATTTAGGACTGTTTTAAGCAATAAATACAAACTGTAAATTTAATATTTTTATAAACCACTGGACATGTATGTAAATTCTTTTTTTCTAGTTTGTAACCATATACAGATGGTGCCGCGACGATTTATGAATTATGAGAAAAGTTCATTTTAGTGAATGTGGTGGAGAAAACCAAACTGCTACCTAGTTCTGACTTTGAGGGTATAATTGAGGCCTTTAAACATTGTTTAAAATCATGAAACTTGGCCAGTATCTTAATTATACAATGAGGAATCCTTATTTAAAATTTCAGATAAAGATGTTCATTTTTCAATTTTATAAAAATGTCGGAGCCGAGGTCGCGCAAGGAGCAATCACCAAGAACACCTATTGCCATTAAACTGCCACTTCGGGATTTTCACCTATGTTACCAGAAAACCATTTTCATGTAATCTGTTCTAAATCTTATCTAGATCACGCAGACAAAGAAAGTGCTTCAATTAAGTTAACGGTTTGACAGAGATCAATGTTTTAGTGAAAGCGGTATGAATAGTAAAACTCTGTAGTTCGCCAAACTTTTAAAATATTTTTCACCTATTTAAATTCATAATTTCAAAGTGAATCTTTTATGATAAATATTAAAAACACTCAAGAAGATCCTCGAGGTGGTTTCGTATTAAAATATTAATTATTCGATTTATTAAAAATGCTAGAGTGCGAGTCGCGTAATAGTAATATTCGGTAAAGTCAACTCTATAATACCACTTTGACCGTCTGTTTCTACCAAGGATTGATACTTATTTCAAGTTGGTCGAATATTGAAAATTATGAAGTATTGTACTTACTAGAAATATAATTCATTGATGGGATTAGGAATACTGATTAAAATTATGATATTTGTTGATTAAAAAACCCGGAACAAGAGGAAGTCGGAGAACGTATCTTGGACTCATGGCAAGTTTTCAAACCCTACCTTTTAAAACTGTTGTATTGTATTTGTTTTCAAATAATTACGATATATACATGATATTGTATTATGATAGTTGTGATATATAATATCATACGATATGTTAATGATTTTGATGTATGAATATTACCGGATTTCAATCGATCGCGCTAGAGAGTAGAGTTGTATATATGATATGTATATTTTAGACCAAGGATCAGTCAGTATAATTTGATGAAAACCCGAAAATATTCCGTAGGTGTTTTATTTAAGAAAATTAACGCTAGTTAGTAGCGTGGTTTATATATTTTAGACCGAGAAATGGTCGGTATAATTTATTTAAAAACCAGGAAGTATTTCGGAGATGTTTGGGATGAATAAAGTCCATATCTATTTTATTATTAAAGTAAATATTCCAAGGGACTCGACGTCCTCTTGTGAAGTATTAAATATCGAATTTATTTGAAATGATTTCCAAGGATCGTATTCCCTCAATTATATTTAATTACTCGAACTAATGAATATTATTACAAATATTCATTTAAATAGGAGAAGTATTCTCCTACGATTATTTTATTTTAAAATCAATTATTTACTATTATTACAGATTAATTTAATTTCTTAAACATAAATTAGTTGGGGAATATTATTCTAAATATTCTTTTAAAATAGAATTATTCGAAGTTTAATTATTTAATAATTATTATTTAATTATTAATATTTACTAAATGATTTAAAATGATTTAAAAATCATAAAACATATTTTAAAATATTTTATGAGTATCAGAAAAACATTCTAGTATGTTCAGATCATCGAAAAATATTATCTCGACATATTTTGAATATTTTTAACTATGGCGTCAAAAAAAAATCCCCTCATTTATTTATCTGTTGACAACGGTCAACTCACATTAGTACTTCCTCCGAAAATTCTCGGAAGTACATCTACATATGAGATGAGTTGTGCTTATCAACAAGCAAAACGCTTGGGGAACTTCGATGTCGTTCGAGTTCTTGGGATATGATAGGGATCTTCAAAGGAATAGGAGAGGTAGACTATAGTACTAAGAGTACTAGAGAGACTACCAAAGGTACCGCAGGCGAAGGTACTATGTGTACTTAGGAACCTATGAAGTGTGTGCATACCCGAAATGGGATACATAGCCCGAATTCGGCCAGTGTGATAACTGGGATACGAAGGTGTCTTCGTCCTTCTATTAGTAGAAAAGGTTACAGATTTCCGTATTACGACTGATCATCGTATACGGTGGCTCCGGTAAATGTCTTATTCTTCCAATTAGAATTGATATGCAATACCGTAACCCAAGCCTAGGCACTGGGTTTACCATTAAGGTATTTGCAGACTAATAAGTCAATCAAAAACATTGTTTCAAATAAAGGTGTATATCACCAAGAAAATGATTCTCCTGAGTATATTAATCGAGAACATTGTCAAGATATTTTGTTATATATAAGATATTTGATTTGATTTAAAAAGGAAAAGGTGTATAGCACCAAGTTTTCAAATCGTCCTATTATACGATAAAGTATTATAATAACAGTTATTCCCAAACAATTTTATACATTATGGATGAGCATTATTGCTCACTCTTGCTTTCTTTTAAATGTCATAACACAACAGATAACCAGTATGCCGGTAAGAGACCTAGTCGACTGCAGCCGCAAGGAGAAGTCCTTGTATTATTGCTTCAGGAAAGCCAGAACATTTAGATAGGCTTTAGATAATTTTAAGATTATTGTAACTTCATGTAGAGGTTACGAATAATTGTTTAAGATCCTGTAAAGTATATTTGAGTTATAATAAAAGAAGATTGCATTGTGTACATCGTTTGTAAGGCTATAACTTGTGTGTGTGTGTGAGAGAGAGAGATCTGTGATATAGAGGTATTTGATTATTGAGTTAATACAGGTTACACATGATTGAAGGATTGCATGACGACCCAGATTCCTGACCCCGGATTTGGGGGCGTTACAGAAATGGTATCAGAGCAATAAGTTATAGTACTCAGAGACGAGAGTGTTAGGAGTTTGTCTAGATATGAGATTGTGTAAGAGCTCATATAGAGTTCATAATTGGACTACCGGATGTAGCCCCAATGTGTAGGTTAGGATAAGTGTATATTTGAGGTATTAAAGTATGACTAATAGAACCATTGGATATTATCAGAATGGTGAGAAGAAAGTTTATAATCATATGTGATTTGGGAAATATTTTGATATAAAATGTGGAGCTGAGCCTCTAGCGCGTTTGAGGTAAAGACAATATTACCAAGACCATATGATCATTTTGATAGCACGATCCTGGTTACTCTTAGTTCCTCATAGGTTGCCCATGAGGGGGCATCACATGTTATAACCATGAAGTCTAATTATTAATATACAGTTGAGGTTATTGACCCAAACTAGTTGAAGGTGTCATTTTACCAATGAGGGTTTGAATATCGTATTAATAACGAATTCAGCTGAGATAGTGTCCAATATACCCTTAAGGATTTTATTGCTATTAAGGAAGATTTGAATGTAATATAAGAATGTTATCGGAAGATGATTACACTATATGATATTATTAGTGTGCTTAACATGTAAGGTTATGATGGTTTAGCTCAAAGATCAAGAGCGTCGAGAATTGATAACATGTCTACAATTAAATTGTGTAAGATTACAACGAGCGATGGTTTGATCTTAGAAACTTCTAAAATGATAGACCAATGAGTGTAGAGTGAAATTCTTCGATAGAAATGATGTCAAAGACTACGTATATATACTCATAAACCTCTAATATTTTCGGTAATGTATGTTCACTTACACATACATGCCACCGAACTTATGGACTATATTGAGATCCCTGAGAGATCTCTTTGATCTATTCCCAGGGGGAACTGACCATTTGTAATTAGTAATGGATGCATGTAGTAGGCCCATATCGGCTTAACAGATGCTTTTGGAATAATTCTGAGAAAGGTCTTCGAGGTAAAACATCGGAATGACAGATACACTTGCGAAAGTCAAGTTAGTAAGTAACTTTAAAATGATGTTAAGGGAGACACTAGTTGAAACATGGAATTAATAAAACAAAGAGATAGGATCATCCTCGGACGGATAATGACGAGGGTTAGGATAATCAGGGCATTATTTTGACATCTACTCACCGTCACACTACTCCCTCCAAACTGCTTATCATTCGCATTGCCTTGATAAGTCAGAATAGGTAATCCTTTCAGTTCCCTACTTTGAACTTATGATGTGACCAACAACTTGAATAGTCTTTCTCCGCATCAGGGCTTGTTCAATTCTTTTAGTTGATCCATGAAATTTTATTCATAGATTATGATCTTCTTGTTTGGCTCAGAGTATTTATACTTTGTTTCAACTCTCCGAAGAATTTTTAAAAAAAACTCCTCAATTAATCAACGAATATTTATAATAGATATCTTCATTTGATTCTTCTTTCATACTTACACTTCTCAGTCGAGATAGTGAATATTTAACAAATTGTTAAAGACATGGATGATCTAATATTCATAGATTCCTCGGGAATCCTTTCCTTCTATTCGGGATGAAATTGTATATTGAACTTTGAAATCATGGTAAGGGTATCAATTTCATATTGGTATTCTGAATTCAATTTTATTTGAGAATTTGATAAAATATGTGAACGAGGGCACCTCTGAGTGTACCATTTTATTGGAAAAAAATATTTGATGAGGGGCTATCAATTGTTCCATTACCAAGACCACTCGATTCAAAGTTATAATTGTCTTTCTCGGCCCAAATTTAAAAACTCTTTATTTCAAAATCGGCATTCAGGTAGCCACAAATTTCTTCAGTGGTTACGATGTTGAGATTTTTACGAACAAACTAAAATATACTTAGTTGCATATGTTCCCATGAACGACTAGTTAATATCCTAACTAGTCAAAATTTTAATTAATACGATGGAAGCCTAGCTAATCATCCTAGCTAGTTTCTATGTGCCAAACCAATTGAGTTGGCCATTTCCTTAGCCGGTTGAAAATATTGCACTAGTTATTATTTTTTTAGTTCCACTTCCACTCAATTTTTTTACACATGCATTATATATGCAAGATTAATTATTGATGAAATTTTCAAAGAATGATTTATTTGGGACCTAACTAGGTCGCCCACTCAAACGAGAATTCATATTCAGTTTTATGAAATATTTTATTCATGAAATGTTCTATTCTTTCGTTTATATATGAATATCCAATTAAAATCATAAAGTGATTGAAGAACAATATACTTCCTTATTTGTTAATCATTGAATAAAATTCATTTTTTCAAAATAACATCATTTTGAAACCTCAATGGTTAACCTTTGGTTGGGGATGTTATTCAAAATTTCTTTCATTATTTGAAAAAAAAGTATTCTTTCAATGGGAAAATCTTACAAGTATCATTCGTATGATGTTATTATTCAGAAATCATTGCTTTCGAGAGATATTCTCTATAATATCGTAATATAAAATTCTAAGGACATGGAAGGATAATCCTTGTTGTATTCTTTCTTCCAAGTTATAAATCTTTTGAGTGTTGTGTCTTTTTTATTCAAAGCTCATTATTTCTTGGGATATTCGAGTTTGAAATCTTGTTAAGATTGTCTAAATTACATCAATATCGCAAAAATCATTGTTCCAAGGATGATTGCCTTCCGAACAAAGAGAAGTATAGTTGAGAACTGATTGCGGTAATATGAGATTGAAAACTCAGTGCTATGATTGTGCAATTTGAAACATATTGATGGGTAAAATTATGAAAAGGGAGAATAACATATTTAGAACATATCGTACGAAATTTTTGTCAGAATGAGTACTTAATGGATTCAGGAACGACCAAACCTATATGAATTAGAAGAATCGGGTTTTCAAAAAGTGAAGGTAAGATTAGTAACAACCCCGTGTTAGCAGTACTAAGCTATAAAAAAAGGGATTTTGTGTAAAGTATAACAATACGTCTATGCGGCTTAAAGACCGGGACATAAGGTGTCATATGAATCATCTAGAATAGTCGTGATAAGGTTCGCACTGTAAGGGGCGAAGAGTTTAACTTATAAAGAAAATATGGATTTTTTTTCTTTCTCTCCCAAAGTGTATACTAACACTGAACACGAGGTAGAGTCTATAGTCAAATTGATAAAGGATTATGATTGAGAAATTTATTATCAACAAGGAAAGGCCAATATGGTGGCCGACACCTTAAGTAAGGAAAAGATAAATTGAGAATAAAAAATTTCAGGACAACTGATGAGGAGGATCGCACGAATGAATTTTCAAGTTAAGACAATGTGAAGAGAACCCTTTATTACGTAATGGGAAGAATTAATGATGCCTAGAAACTTAAAAGGATGTTAGTCATGACCGAATATGAAAAAGGATGTCATTGACGTGGTTGAAAATGAAAACGGAATGACGATGATTAAAAGTTTGGTGATTACGGTTTGTATATGACCCGAATGGGAGTAAGAGTTTATTATACTAAATTTTGAAGGAGGATTATCAAGAACTAAGTAAGCCATCATGCTATTTGGATATTTTGAGTAATAGGTTAAATAAGACCACTTATTGTATTATGCAAATAATAGGTCTCCACCTGACGAAATTGTAATAAACATCGAAGAGATAATGGGTGAAACAAAGAACCCGTCGCAATTGTGCCAGGAAAGAACCCATGATTTAATTTCATAACTAGATTATTTCCCAAAGTATTTAAAAAAAAAGAACGAACGGAGACACAACTTAGAGTTCTCAAATCGACAAGAAGGGCGAGAGAACTATCTAGACCATTGAAGATACATCTAGCGGCATGCCTTTTATTTGGAACGGCTAAGAGAGCCTATCGTTGACAGAAAATTTGTGTAGATATACTTACCACGTGGGCATACAGAAAATAGCTGCCGATATTCCTTACGAATGATAACATGGAAGAATGAAGGATGTCATTGTTAGAGCTGACAGAAGGCAAAGAAGATCGTACATGCCCTTTAAAGGCCACTGGTAGCAGTTCCCAATAAACACAAATACGTCTAAGGCGCTAGCGAGAATAAAAAATACGACCCAGAAGGTATCGTAGTACTATAAATGTTAAATGGGAAATGATTAAAGAAGTCTAACCGATTGAGGAAGCTGAGCATTCCACGATTCTAAACCATATCAATCAATTGCGTATGAAATGGCGTTTCCTTCAAGATGACAACAGGACCACGATGTGCCTTACAACAGTACAGGAAGAAATATTAAATCTGACGCTAAGCGTGTAACAGGAGACGAGCGTGTAGAAATGCAACGAGAACTTCCCACTTAAAACAATCGACAGAGATGATGCGCAGAAATGAGCAAACGTTAAGGAACTAAACTCAAGCACTAGTAAGAGTGATGGAGGGGAACGAATAAGTTGAAGGACCATTCCAAACACTAGAATATGGGCTAATAGTCTATATTATAGATTTTTAAGGAAGATGAAGTGACCAATGACGTTAATTAAATCATCGACAATAACGAGTTATCATGCGGGCATTGGAATGGCTACAAAGCTTTGTAGGGAAGAAAGAATCGTTCTCCCTTAGGTTGGGAAGAAGTTGGTAAGCGGAGGATACTTGGACCATAGTTGAGTGAACAGACCAAAGAAATTCCTAGAACTTATCAGAACCCGGCTAGTGGCAGCCTAAGATGAACAATAGAGATATGCAGACCAGAACTATAAGGACAGAGAGTACAAAGTAAAAGACCAAGTATTCTTGAAAGTGCCTCCCGGGGAGGGAGTGTTGAGATTCGAAAGGAAAAGAAATGTTGAACCCAAGATTTACTGGACCGGTTGAAATCTTTAAAGGATTAAGAAATTTGTCTTATAAATTAGCACCATCGTTGAACAGTCGCCAAGTTATTAAACGAGTACCACGAATCGATGTTAAAAATGTATCCGTCAATGCCAGATATATGATTGAAAATGAGCTAATAAAATTGCATCCAGACTTTGCGTATGTGGAACAACATGTAGAGATCATAGGTCTACAAAAATGAGTACTTTGAAATATATTTGACGGATGAGTGAAAAATTTATGAAAATATCAAATACTGCAAAGTCAACATGAGAACTCGAGATTGTCATGTGAGAAGCATATCCTCGCCTGTTTCTAAACTAATTCCAGGATAGAATCCTTTTAAGGGGGAAGACTGTAAAACCTGAATTTTTGAAATCGGTAAAAGACCTTTGTGAATAGTAATCTTGCAGGTTAATAAAAACTTTTACGACCACACTATATAAGAGTTTTTAATTTAATATTCCGAGTTGATATTATGATTATACGTAGAAAATGAGTGTATGTAAAAGTCGTTAATATTTGAAGGAAAACAAATATTTTAAAACGGCCTTGTTTTATGAGCTATCAAGGAATACGAGAATTCCGCTACGACCAAGGATTTACAATCCTACGAATAAAATGACTACGAAGATTTATTACGAAAGCGAATAAATGACCAAACGAATATGTAAGCGAATAAATAAATGAACCAAGTCCATGCAAATCCAATACAAATTAATTAGAAATAAATTATCCAAGATAGCTAATTAAATTAGAAATTAAGTGAAAGACAACATTCCTTAAAATAAGAATTCATGTTTTATAATTAATATGCCTAGTCAAATATGGTGTGCAAGCTAAGATCAAGGCTTGAATTGGAAAAATCTTGTTGAACACACCTTAAACATACACAATACATATAAAAAATATCACCCAATACTTCCAATGGAAGCCAAGCCAGGCAACTCTCTCTCTCTCTTTCTCTCTTCAAGAACACAATTCTGATTTTCAAGAACAAGAAGGAAATAAAAATTCAAAACTCCCATTCTACTCATTGAAAAATCACCAAATTTTTACCAAACCTCCTTCATATAATGGGTAAGTCACTTATCAAATTTCAAGCTCATCCATGAAGTTTTAAATTTTAGAAAAATGCTTGAAGTTGAGGGTGAATCGTAACTTCGAAAATCACTAACTTGTTTTCTTGATTTTTCATGGAAGTTTAAGGCTCCTAAAGCTAGACCAAGAATTCATCAAGGATCTTAGTACTTTATTAAGTATTAACAAGCTTGAAGGAAGGTATAAATATCATCCACCCTTTGATTTACTTGAGTTATAAGATTGAGTTTGAGTTATGTTTAAGTACATGTTGATTCATTGAGTTTAGATTGTATAAAGTTGGGTTAGGATGGTTGATTGTTATGGATTGATATTGGTGATGATTTCATCTAGTTTAGGGACTGATATTGCAGGAAATATGAAGGAGTTGGTGTTTTAGTTATTGTCAATGAAATTAACGTAGTTAAAATCGGGAATCGTTACGCGTATAGCCGTCGTAATATCTGTTTATACTTAGGATTGTTTTAAGAAATAAATACAAACTGTAAATTTAATATTTTAACACACCACTGGACATTTATGTAAATTTCTTTTTTTCTAGTTTGTAACCATATAAATATCGTGTCGATACGATTTACGGATTATGAGAAAATTTCGTTTTAGTGAACATAGTCGAGAAAACCAAACTGCTACCTAGTTCTAACTTTGAGTGTATAATTGATGCCTTTAAACATTTTTTTAAAATCGTGAAACTTTTCCAGTAGCTTAATTATAAAATGAGGAAGCCCTATTTAAATTTTCAGCTAATGATGTTAATTTTTCGAATTTATAAAAATGTCGAAGCCGAGTTTGCGCAAGGAGTGATCACAAAGAACACCTACCGCCATTAAACTGACACATCGGGATTTTCACCCATGTTACCATAAAACCATTTTAAATATGTTCTAAAAATTTTCTAGATCGTGCACACGAAGATGGTGCGTCAATTGAGTTAACAGTTTGAGAGAAATTAACGTTTCAGTGAAAGCAGTATGAATAGTAAAACTCCGTAGTTGACCGAACTTTTAAAATATTTTTCACCTATTTAAGTTCATAATTTTAAAGTTAAACTTTTATGATAAATATTAAAAACACTCAAGAAGCTCCTCGAGGTGGTTTTGTATTAAAATATTAATTTTTCGATTTATTAAAAATGCTAGAGTACGAGTCGCGTAATAGTAAAATTCGGTAAAATCAACTCTAGAATACCACTTTGACCGTCCGTTTCGACCAAGGATTGATACTTATTTTGAGTCGGTCGAATATTTAAAATTATAAAATATTGTATTTATTATAAATATAAGTCGGTGATGGGATTAGGAATACTGATTAAAATTATGATATTTGTTGATTAGAAAACCCGGAACAAGAGGAAGTTAGAGAACGTATCTTGGACTCTAAGCAAGTTTTCAAACCCTACCTTTTAAAATTGTTGTGTTGTGTTTGTTTTCAAATAATTTTGATATATACATGATTTTGTATTATGATATTTTACAAATTGTGATATATAATATCATACAATATTTTAATAATTTTGATATATGAATATTACCGGATTTCAATCGATCACACTAGAGACTAGCGTTGTATATATGAGGTGTATATTTTAGACCAAGGATCGGTCAGTATAATTTGATGAAAAACCGAAAATATTCCAGAGGTGTTTTATTTAATAAAATTAATGCTAGCGAGTAGCGTGGTATATATAGTTTAGACCGAGAAATGATCGATATAATTTATTTAAAAACCCGGAAGTTTTTCGGAGATGTTTGGGATGAATAAAGTATGTATCAATTTTATTATTAAAGTAAATATTCCAAGGGACTCGATGTCCTCTTGCGAAGTATTAAATACCGAAATTATTTGAAATGATTTCCAAGGATTGTATTCCCCCAACTATATTTAATTACTCGAACAATGAATATTATTGAAGATATTCATTTAAATAGGAGAAGTATTCTCCGAAGATTATTTTATTTTAAAATCAATTATTTAATATTATTACTGATTAATTTAATTTATTAAACATAAATAAGTTGGGGAATATTATTCCAAATATTCTTTAAAAATAGAATTATATGAGGTTTAATTATTTAATAATTATTATTTATTTATTAATATTTACAAAATGATTTAATATGATTTAAGAATTAAAAACTTATTTTAAAATATTTTCTGAGTATCAGAAAAACATTCAAGTTAGTTCCAATCGTCAAAAAATATTATCTCGACATATTTTAAATATTTTGATTATAGTGTCAAAAGAAAATCTCCCTCATTTATTTATCTGTTGACAACGGTCAACTAACATTATCTTGGTACTTCCTCTGAAAATTCTCGGAAGTACATATACATACATATGAGATGAGTTATGCCTATCAACAAGCAAAACGCTTGGGGAACTTCGATGTCGTTCGAGTTCTTGGGATATTATAGGATTCTTCAAAGGACTAGGAGGGGTAGATTCTAGTACTACGAGTACAAGGGAGACTACCAAAGATACCGCAGATGAAGGTACTCTGTGTACCCATGAACTTATGAAGTATGTGCATACCCGAAATGGGACACAAAGCCCGAATGCGACCAGGGTGATAACCGGGATACGAAGGTGATGTCCTTCTACTAGTAGAAAAGGTTACAGATTTCCGTATTATGACATATCATTGTATGCGGTGGCTCCGATAAATTTCCTATTCTTCCAATTGGAATTGAGATGTAATATCGTAACCCAAGCCTAGGCGCTGGGTTTACCATTAAGGTATTTGCAGACTAATAAGTCAATCAAAAATATTGTTTCAGAAAAATGTGTATATCACCAAGAAATTGATTCTCCTGAGTATATTAATCGAGAACATTGTCAAGATATTTTGATATATATATAAGATATCTGATTTGATTTAAAAAGGAAAAGGTGAATACCACCAAGTTTTTAAATCATCCTATTATACGATGAAGTAATATTAACAGTTATTCCCAAACTGTTTTATACAATATAGTTGAGCATTATTGCTCACTCTTGCTTTCTTTTTAATGTCACAACACAACAGATAACCAGTATGCTAGTAAGAGACCTAGTCGACTGCAGCCGTGAGGAGAAGTCCTTGCATCATTGCTTCAGGAAAGCCAGAACATTTAGATAGGCTTCAGATAATTGTAAAGATTATTGTAACTTCATGTAGAGGTTACGAATAATTGTTTAAGATCCTATAAAGTACATTTGAGTTATAATAAAAGAAGTTTATATTGTGTATATCATTTGTAAGGCTATAACTTGTGTGTGAGAGAGAGAGAGGGATTGGGGGTCTGTGATATAGAGGTATTGTATTATTGAGTTAATAAAGGTTACACATGATTGAAGGATTGTGTGACGACCCATATTCCTGACCCCGGATTTTGGGGGCGTTACAAACACAATCCAACTTCACAATCCAAATTAATTCGTACGACTAACATATTTAATAAATGACCTACTGGATTTTCTAAATAATTTTTATGAACTAAATATTATTTTTTTATAATTGTAGGATTCAGAATAAATCATCACAGTCCACTGTTGGCTCGTCGGGGCTCATCGTCAATAGCGGCAAAATTCGGTGGTGCCCGTTTATTACGGGTGTCCTACGTGAATTTCACATATTAAATCTAATTTTCCCCGCACGCAATTAAATAATGTCATTAAAATAATTAATTGAATTTCTGCAAAGAATGTTAAAATCTAACTAACACACGCACGCGATCCAGAGGCCGGAAAACAGAGAAATACAACCGTAAAATAAGACAAACGCATGCGGCAACAGTAACAAAAAAAATGGAAACAGAAGGCATCACACAATAATCACAACACTCAACTGATACATTCACATATACATACGTATATATATACACCAAACAAGTTTGAACAAACCGAGGACCATCACCGGAAAATAAACCGGGAGGAACGAGCAAGGTGGCGATAAAGGGGGAAAACAGGGGAAACAGAGGGCGTGAGATATAGAAGGGGAGAGATATGAGGGAGTAAGAAAGATACAGAGAGAGATGAGAGAAGAGAGTGAGAGAGAGATGAGATGAGGGGATGAGAGGAACAGGAACAGGGGAGGGGTATATATTTTTATTAATATTTATTTTCTTATAAATCAACAATTGTTGGCCACGTATACTATGAGTACGACACGTGTCCTGAAGGGATCGATCTGAACCCCTGCAACCTACTTTAGTCCCGTGGATTTGCGCTTTGAAGAACAAACTTGTGGGTAAAAATAACCCGAAAAATTATCGAAATAATTTTAAAAATCCTAAAATATTTAAAAACTAATAAAATAAATTTTCATAATTTTTAAAGTATTTTTGGATTGTACATCAGACCCGCATTTCGCGATCTAACGATACAAACGCGCATGTGAATATAATCCGAAATTTTTTTCCGAAATAATTGTAAAATTCTTGAAATATTCCAAATTAATAAAATATGAGTTTCATTATTTTTGAAACATCCTTGAATTTACTACTAAATTTATACTTTAATACAATCAGAAAATCATTTAGGGATAGTTAATTAACGAAATATTAATTTCTAAATTTTATAAATTCCCAAAAAACAATTATTACAATTATAAAGTAATAAAATAATTTTAGAGATAATTCCAATATTAATGGAAATAAATCCTCCATAAAATCACTTTTAAAAGCAAAACAAAACAATACGACTCAGCAATTAATCATACAAATAATTCTCCCACATCACTGAGTCACATACAATTAATACTAAATACAACACACAAATGACAAAACCATAGCATATTTTATTTATTTATTTTATAATTACACTTTTAATAATACAGAAATACGAGTCGTTATACCTCTGGTCAAACTAAGTTTTGAATACCTGCCAAGTAAGAGTATTGTTAGGCCCTTAATCAACTGTAGAGGGGGGTGAATACAGTTAATTTAATCAATTCGACAAAGCTTCAACAGAATCAACAGCTTTTATATTAATCTTATAAAATTTTATTACAATCGTACTCTCTCAAAAGGATGAACAAATATCCTTGAGAGCTGTTAGGTTATTCGAAAGATATAACAATGTCGTAATGCTTATAGTATGAACCTAATATGTGCTTTATATAGAGCATAGCTACCATGTATAAGGAATCCTATTCTATTAACAATAAGGAGACCTATACAATTGCTTCTGAGATAAAGTCCTTCACCGGCTTGAAGTTCTTATTTCCTTTTCCTCCTCAATAGATCAACTGATGTGACAAATACTGATTTCATCATCCGTTGACATCATCATCTGTTGATATTTTTATCAATCGAATATCAACATCCGTTGATTGTCATCATCATCCGTCGATGCAATCATCATCATCCTTGATGATGCTTGTAATTATCTGTCGATTCTTGTAACTATCATCCGTCGATGCTAGTAATTATCATTCGTCGATGCTTCTAAATAGTTTCTGTTTAATATCATAAATTGACTCCTAACCATCCTCCCCCAACTTGTTTATTATGAAATTATGGACAAGTTTCCAATTGATGATGTCCAAAACTATCTACATGCAGGAATCAAGTATGCCATATTAATCTTTCTTAAGTGAATATCA
This sequence comes from Apium graveolens, assembly GCF_009905375.1. Taxonomy (NCBI): domain Eukaryota; kingdom Viridiplantae; phylum Streptophyta; class Magnoliopsida; order Apiales; family Apiaceae; genus Apium; species Apium graveolens. The sequence continues at coordinate 109,049 of NW_027418339.1, forward strand.
GACTTTACTCTTCGTCCTGAACTACTTCTTTAACTTGAGCAATGTCAGAGGTTAATTCACTTCTTCAACTCAGAATGCTTCATAATATTCATTTTTCTTCTTTTAACAACTTTGGCTTCAGACTCTGAAAACTTGACTTCTCTCCTGTCATCTCTTTCCTTTAAGCTTCAAGTCAATAGCTACTGTAACTGTCAATCTGAGATCTTCTGTTTGACTGATTTTTCCTTATAAATATACCTCTGGTTGGTCTACTAAAAGGATCAATTTCATAAAGTACTTAAGAAATTACAGCAATATCAGCATTTACTGTCTTCATGGATTTCTTGAAGGTTTCCTTCATTTTCCTAGCTGTTGTCTTCCGAAAATTGAGAAATTTAACTTGCTTTTGCACCAGCCTCCGCTCCGAAATACCTTGGTCTTCATCAGCAATAGTTAAATCTTTAACACTTCATTTATTTCCTCCTTTTTCTATCCTTTTTTCCCCTTTTACCTCATTAGAAGTTTCAGCCTCAGTACTTGACAATGACAGCTGTTTGCATTTAGATTTAACAATTTCCTCCCCACCTTGTTTGCATCATACCAAGTAGTATAGAAAGAACAGCTCCATTGAATTTGTACTTCTGTAAGTTGAGCAGACGATTTTGATCTTGTTTAGCTTCCAATCATAGTCTTGACTGGCGTTCAATTGAAATTTGTCTGGCAACTATTGGTGAAACTTGTTTCTAAATTTCCTAATGAGTAGTTAGCTTTGAAGCAATCAAAGATTCTTAATCTGATTGATTGAGTAGTAGTTGCTTTATGAGCTGTGTGGTAGGATCTGACAAATAAAGTTGATGCTATCAGGATGATTCAGCATATCAGGATTTGTAATCTTATGTTCTGTTGTTTCCCGAGTTGCAACAGCTCGTGTTCTTGAAATAGGATACAAATTATCTTTCCATGAGCATTCCAGAGATTATCAGAATAATCCTTGTTCTTTTGTAGCACTAACTCTTTCAGTTTTCATTGTCTCACATACATAGGCATATCTTCAGGGAAGAATAGATCATCCTTAGGATTCTATAATAGTACTTGGAAAACCTTAGCTTATTCACCATCAATAGATTCTCAATGACAACCGGATTTTGCATTAATTGATGAACTTTATCACCAGCTTTAGCATGAAGATTTGAATGAGAAATTGGTGCAATATATGATATAGTAGTTTCAGAAGCTTCCACACCTTCAGCAGTTAACTCCACATCTTCAAGTATTATAGATAAATGAATTGGAGCTTCAACATTATCTTCCAGAATTTCAGTTCCCGTAACATGCTGTGGTGATTCTGAAATGGATAAAAGTTTATGAATGGACTGTTGTGCTACTTCATCTTCATCAATAACAGGGATTTCCTCCGATGATGGTAAAGTAGAGTAAATGGACTGTTTTCAACAAAAATAGGGATTATATCACGTGGTGAAATAGTAGAATGTATGTACTGCAAGAAAGTATCAGTACTTAGATTTGTAGGGAGATTAATAACCTTTGATACATCAGAGTTTTCCTGAGATTCAACAGACCGATGTTCAGCATCTGTTCCTTTTTTAGTCTGAGCATCCTGCAAACATATAGCAAATTAAACTTAACTCTCTATTCTTTTATAGTAGTCTCATTACTCCTCACACCACACATCTCATGACTTTCAATAGTCAGAGCTTCCTCACAAGGATTACTAAATCATATCTTTCATCTACCTCTCCTTTTGCCAGGAAGGATCCTGCCTCTCTTAAATTCTGTTTTTCTCTCATCTTTTCACACATCTCACAAAAAGGTTCAGAAGATTGTCCTACAGAAATAAGAGATGACTAAAAAGGGTGATTGTGGTCATACAACTAGAGGTAATCCTTAAATAAGGTCTAGTAGTAATCATGCCAACAGGATTTATATTTTGAAAAATATATCATAAATGCTGAAAGAACTTAAATCAATATTTAAAATAAATGTGATAAAGTAATAACAGTATTATACCTTGAATACACATTTAGCTCACAGTTGACACTGTGGTTATGACAGTTGTTGTTCATCATAATGAGAACCTTCATTTGAATTGGAGAGGATTGATCAGGTTACTGTCATGTACCATGATCCTCAACCTTTGTTCTTCTTGCAAAGAACTAACACTTGAATGTCATTATTGAAAGCTATCATAGGGTCTTCAGTAAAAACTGATAAAACCTCTGTGTCTCTGTTAGTATCATTAAGATCTACCTCAGAAAGTAGTCTCTAACAACTTAATGTTTTTT